>NC_142192.1:30057500-30335000 GCF_026936395.1 Plectropomus leopardus | reverse complement strand
GACGCTGAGATTATAGCGGAATTTCTCTGTGAAAGGTAAACAATTTTCTTTCATATAACAAGCTTTCTGCTACATTAGCACGTCGTAACATTTGCTTTTTGATTTATTTATCTTGGTTATTTGTGTGTTTATTTCTAGGAGACGAGGTTTGATGTGAAAAGCGTCCTCAAAATCATTAGCAAACGCTCAGACACCTGCCAGGCTTAACGTTAATTTCTCTATATTTATCTCTGAAGGTTAACGCCAGTGAACAGGCTCATTAATGTAACTGCTGATTTTATTTTTTTAATAATAACAATGTATTTTTGAACCAATGTTAATATAAATCATTACAAAAGCTAATAATTATCAAAACAGTCGCTGTCACTGAATAATTGTTAACACGTTACGGCTAACGTTAGCCAAACATTGGATATTATCTGTTGGGCTCTTCGCCAAAATCCATTTGGGAAAATGGTGTTTTTAATATTTCCTGTGTTAGTGCTAAATTAATACCTCCTAGAGAACAATTAAATGTCTCTACTTAGTCAGTAGTGTTATGTGGTAAATTCGGCACCCGACACTGTTTCCAATATGTGCTTAAACTGAGCAAATGACAAAGTTTACCAGTTGGTTCTCGGAGCCATCCGATGCCCTGGACAGTGTGTTTTGAGGATAAAAATGCCCTTTCTTGTACTGGAATCTTGTACTACCTTCTCTCCTGTAATATCAGTTTAGAGGACTAAAATCTCCTTTTTTTTAATGACTACTCTGTATGAAATACATACTCCAGGTAAAGTATACTGCTATTCTCTATGTGCTATTTGTATTGTATTAGTGTAACTATACTTTTAGGATTTTAGAGTAATTTTAAATGCTTTTGAGTTTTAGATTAGAGTTAGGTTGTAGGATTAAATTTATTTTTGCAGACTTTTCATGTCTGGGCTCCTATTAACATACTTTGGATAGTTTATCAGGGTATCCCATTTCACACATGACTAATATTACTTGAAATCATGTTTGTATCTATATTTTTGTGACTAAATGAACTGAACTGGGAGAAGCTCACACCTTGTTCATCCTCTGCAGAAATCCAGCAGTTTGAAAATGTCTGAGATTGATGAGAAGATCAAGAACTACAGGACGGCTCCATTCGACGCCCGCTTCCCCAACACCAACCAGACCCGCAACTGTTTCCAAAACTACCTGGGTAAACAAAACAATCAATTTAACCCTCACTATCGTATTTGCCCTGTTGAGGCTGTTAAAAGGGAACGTGGTTATTTTTAAACCTTGACTCTATGTTACCATGCTTTTGTGTCCTAAGTGACTAATTGTAAAAGCAATTTTTGAAATTGTTGAGTATTTAGGAGGCCGCAGAAGCCAGCAGCTGTGAATCAGGTTTCAGTGTAATCCCTGCAATTTATGTCCACTAAATGTGCTTGTTTTTTCCACTGACAGGCTCTTATCATTATTATAACTGTCTGACAGTTTACTTTGCTTTGCTCTAAAATGTCATCTTCACTTTATCGTTAACATCAGCATATTGTTTGATGAGTGTGCGAATGGAAGAGGTGGGTTTTACCTGCAGCTGTAAGGTGTTCAAGGCCTTCAGCTCACATCTTGATTTCCTTATCATCTGTTCACACAAATGCTTTTATGAGCCATTGTAACGTGTACTAATCAGTATTTTTAATATCAACCTCCTGGACTTTGTCATAAGAGATACGAAGCGCTGAAACTACAGAGAGATCCAGATATTTAACATTTGTAAAGCTTGCTGTTGTTTATATTCTTATTTATTTTCTCTGTGAATTGATCTTATTTTAAAAACTGATGTTGTCGAGGTTAGAAACTCGACAACAGGCACAAACCGTGATGAAGACAAGACCCATCCAAATCAAATTTGTTCAAGTGAAAAATGTTTGGACTTGAGCTTTGAAGTCAAAGCTGTGCCTACACGAAGCAGTCCCGCTGCTGCTTCTGGAGCTCTGCATTTCAAACCAAAACTCAGAGAACAAGACTGAAGTCATTGCACATTTCCTGCTGGGTCAAAGGTCAGTATTATGTTTGTTGCAGCCAACAGAAAAGGTGTTTAAATTCTATATCTGTCTCATCAGCCTTCCTCCAAATCTTTTTTTTATTTAGCATTTTTTTGTTGAGAGCTCCATTTTAGGCATGACAACTTTTTCAACTATGAGTGGTTTGTTTTCTCATCTTTAATACTTCTCCCTCCCTGATTTTCAAAATAAAGTGTCTACAGAAAGCGTTATGTGAAACTATTCAAAGACATGAAAACTAAACTGAATTTCTAAAGGGCGTGACTGCAACCTAAAGAATGTTCATTTCAATAATTTTTTAACTGACTGAATATTTCAGATGGAGGTTAATTGTAATTTTGACTGTATCAAAGTTATCGATAGTGTTCAATCTTTCTTAAAAACCAGAGCTGACTGGAGGCTCACTCTGATCAGCAGCCATCTCAGGAACCGCTGCTGGTTGTTGTCTTTCCGCTCTGACATTTCGTCTTCCTCTCTGTGTGTTTTTTGCAGATTTCCACAGATGTAACAAAGCTCTGTCTGCCAAAGACCAGGACACGGCTCCCTGTGAGTGGTACAAGAGGGTCTACAAGAGCCTCTGCCCCATCAGCTGGGTGAGTTTCACCAAACACCGACTGTTTTCATCATTTAAAGAAATACTTCAGTCCCCAAATGACCATTTTTATATACATGACTCACCCCACGCTCTGTTAAATTTGTGAATAAATCTTAGCCTCCAAGGTGAACAACGAATCCAAAAATGGAGAGAATTCTTCATCATTTAAAGTCATAGGGGTTTGACAGCAGCAAGACTATATAAAACATCCGTCTACAAACTCTCACACAGCACATGCAGTTTGATCCACGTCTCATTTATCCAGTCGTATGCTCAGTAATTCTCAAACAGACAGCCGGGAACTGAACTGAAAAATGAAACTTATTTTTGCTCTCGTCAAAGCCAGACTCCTTTAATAAAAACAGTAAATTTAACTCTCTTAACATTGGAGCTGCTGGTATTTTATCACAATAACAGAAACAAACTACAGATAGAGACAATGGGCAAGTTTCCATTACAGATTTGTGCAAAACTTTTTGAAATGTCGATAAAACACAATTGGGAGATGAGTGCGTTTTCATTGAGTGATGTTCTGCGACTTCTCCTCTCGCGATAACATTCCCAGAATCATGGTGATGGATGTCCAAAACATTACCACGCTTATTTCTATCGCAGCCACCACACTAGCCGTCGTTATTCCCAATCGAAGGCGATGTAAGAGTGTTATTCAAGAGATAATGAAAAGACTTTTACTTCAGTTACCTCTCGGAAATGCTGAGCATTCGATGGAGAAAAGAGACTTTGATTATGCTGCACGAGTTGTGTGAGAGTTTAACATGTCTTGATGTAGGTCGATAAAGTATTCCTACAACAACTGCTGTGATTTCCTTATTTTGTTTCATCATTTGCATATCAGCCCCATTACAACTCTTTTTCACATTATGTCAGATTTTAGTTTCTCAAATTTGTGATCTAAATCGTGATATTTTCGTCCTTTTTTGACTTCTTCTCTTGGACTCTCCTGCAGGTTCAGAAATGGGACGAGCAGTTGGAAAATGGAAGTTTTCCCGGAAAGATCTGAACAGACACATTCCTCTTCCTTCATCCTAGTATCTTAATGTGAAGCCTCTGCTCTTTCTGTACAGACGCGACTAAATAAATTATTTAATGTTACTGTGAACCTTGATGGAGTTATACTGCTTTATATTTGATATTGATTCCCCGCTCAAATTACCCTGGACATTAGCTTTGGAAATGACTAAACAATAAGACAATTAGAGAGGCAGTCAGAGAGAGCAGATCTTTGCAAAGGCAAGATGCCTCATCTTACAATGTTAACAAAGGTTTTTTGTATCCACCCTGTGAATAGGACAAAAAAATATTTTTCAATGTATCTAAATGCGTAGGACGTCATGTTCGGGTCAAACCAGGACAAAAACATAAAATTAGATCAACACATCTGTTTCAACTTTGTCATCACACAGAGTTCAGGAACTGAGATAACAAAATTCAGTTTAGCAGAAAGCAGCAAGTTAACCCTTTGAACCCTGGAGCGACTTCACTGTTGTTGTGTTGCTTTCAGGTGCCTTTTACAAGTATTTAAACTTTTGAACTCTGAGCAAACTGGGAAAATAGCCAATAAGCAACTTGGTAAGGAATGCTCCACAAACTGGAAGAACTTATTAGATTTTGATGTTAATTTTTTTTTTTTTTTTTTTTTTTTTTACTAATTTCAGGTAATATCGTATATTTTACAAATGTCTTGCTCATTTTTGGGGGTAATTTCTTCTTTTGTTGTTTATTGCCTTCTTCCTAGTTTTTTGATAGAAATCAAGCCAATGTGCTCAATTTTCAAAGTTTTAATTTACAAAAATAATGAAAAGAAAGACAGAGAATCTCACCACAAATTCTTTAGTGCTTGATCTGGAGCTTTCGATCATGTCACATAAACTCCATCCACAGATGGCTTTGCCCAGGTGTTATAAAATTGTATACATTTTCTTAAAATTAAACATTTAGAGTAGGGCTGGGCGATAAAACGATAACAATATCAATCGCAATATAACTTTTCCTCGATTGAAATATGAGACGTAGTCGATAGAATGTCAATAGAACTCATTCCAGTCATGTTTTGACAGACAACAGGAACAGCCAGTGATAATAAGAATATCGCTGCAGCGAACTAAATGCACTGAACGACTTTGACTCTAGAACAGCTGAGTGTTTGACAGCCACAGTATTTCATTGTTATTACCATGGGCAGATGTAATGTTTTGGGGGCCTCGGGCCACAATCACATCACCTTATTGTCTTTATTCTCTAACTGGGAATGTTGGCAGGCTGTTGGCAGCTATAGGAGAAGTAGGCCCACTCAAAAGTTGTTTTTTTTCTGGAGTAAAATGATGAATAGCACAGAAGTTTGACAGTTCAAGTCAGAGTCCTGCAGTCAGGAGAGGTTGGCCTATTATCAGCACAATGTGCTTAAATTTACCTGAAGTTTGTTTAAGATGGAGCTTTTAATTTTTATATAATGCTGGAAAATTTAATAAATAATAATAAATCATATGTTTATTATACTCAAACACACCATGGTCACATGAAACTGAGTCAGTGAACTATGAGGGCAAAAAACAAACAACAAAAAAGAGCAAAAAGCAAAACAATCGTTCATTAATCGTAATCTAATTAAAATGTTTAAATAATTGTGATATTGATTTTAGGTATGAGGTTCAGACCTTTGCTGGGAGGAAATTTTAGTAACTGGACCTCTTTGAATTTTAGTTGAATAGGTCCTGCAGTTGATGATGCCTGTTCTACAGTATATTTGTCATCTTCAATATTTGACAGAAAATGAATATTTAAACCAAAATCAACCTTATATGTTCATATCTCACTTGGAAGAAAACTTTAAGCTTGACAGAAATAGTGATTTGATGTATATCGTGATATATATCAATATTGACTGATATGAAAAAAATTATCGTAATGAGACTTTTAGCCATATCGCCCAGCCCTAATTTAGAGAGTAGAAACGATGTTCAGAAGCTCTTTGATGTAAAATGTCTATGCTCAAATTAAGTTACAGAGTTTTTCCAATCTCATTCTAGCAGAAGTAAATTACACACACACAAATCATTGCATAATCCTTTACACAAACCTCTATGATGCACCATCAGCTGACTTTTGTTATCGTCTCTGAGTCACGAGAAAATCACAAGACTGGGGGAACTGCGGTGCGTGCATTATTTGATACTTGATGTATCCATTTTTATTTCACATTGTTTTGTACTTTTGCCTTGTGTGGTGGATTGCTCAAAAACTGCCACAGTCTGTAAACACAGAAAAAAAAGCTCAGAAAAGTAATCAATTTTACAACTGGAGCATCATCTGATCCGCAGCGCATGACCCGTTTCCTCGGTAACGCAGCGCGTTGCATCAGCATCCGCAGCATCAGCATCACTCACCCAGCAGCTACTGTCAAGGTCGGCAGCGAGAGGCATCATGGGAAGGCGAGGAGGACACGGGAGAGGGGCGGGGGGGTCACTATCCGACCCTCGCGAGCCCCCCTTCCGCGCATGCGCCCACTCTTTCGTCAAGTGAGCTGACCAAGTAACCGAATAACGGCTGCGACCATAATAGGACATGGACGCCGCCTCGCCTCGCGGGATGCGGCGATGATGCACAAGAGTCACGGATTTCTGCACGTAGAAGCGGAGGGGCGGGGCTACGCCACGGCATCCCAGCATTCCCGGTTTTCATAGGCTGATGACGAAAAAGAAATAATAAAAACAATTGCGTGCGGTTACGTGCGGTTCTCCTCGCAGCTGAGACGGATTTCGGGAGAAAAGGAGGGAGGCACCGCTGCAGCACGGTTATCTTTGTCCTGGTTCCAGTGGCCACGACAGGTGAGTCTCCTTTATTGTTTTGTTTTGGCTTCTTTTGCACGAATTTAGGGTTTTTGGGGGGGTTTTTATGAGTGAAAAATCTGCTCCATGCTCCAGTTTGACCGACATCACTGACACAGAAAGAGGTTAACGCACAAAAATCATCTGCATTTATTTCTGCACTTTATGGTTCCACATATTCACTGTAAAATGCATGATATATATTCTTAGTGATTGTTTTTTGTGATGGGAAAGCGGTCGTGTCCTGGCTGGCAGATTCGGCAGGTACCTCGGACAGCGCCTAACGAGGTTTCCTCCTTTTCTTGCAGCTGAGCGCGCCGGCGGGCGGGTCCTGTAACGACCACCACCTGAAGATCTCCTCTCTGCAGCCGTCATTTGGAGTTAAAAATTGATAATTCAGCTCAATAACAGAAGATGGAAGGGGAGGTAAGTAGATTTCTTTCTTCCTAGTTTACAGTGTTCACCAATCAAGAGGTGATTTTGATTTTAGTTGGATTTTTGCTCCATTTTTGTTAAGCAATACAGTTGGTTGATTGTTGCGACTTGAGGATCAGTGTACTTTTTGGTTTGGGGATTTTTATTTTTTATTTTTATTTTTATATACATACATATATATGTTTTTTTATAAACCTAGGACAACTTCCATTCAGAAAATTAAAAAGTGCCTTTTTTTCTTGGTATTTTATTTTATTTTTATTTTGATAGGAGAAAAAGGAAATTAAGTGTGAATTTTTTTATGGGTCTTTTTCAGTATTTTTTTTTTTTTTTTTTCCATTTCTGTTTCTGGAAGGAAAATCTAAAGACAAAAATGTACACTGATCCTTAAGCCTGTCTTTACAAGTCAAATACCTCAGAGTTTTGAGTAGAGTATAGACTTGTGATTTGTGGATAATGCATGTTTCTATTTAAAGAAAGTATTTGAGCAGAGCTGTGTGGGCGGTGTGAGCCTGTGTTTGTATGCCATGTGAGTCACCCAGGAACATGCAGATGTGTAGCAGCAGCATACGCTCGTCTTAAAGATTAAGCCATGCAAGTCTAAGCACACACGGCGGGTACAGTGAAACTGTGAATGGCTCTTTAAATCAGAGGAACACGATGTGCTGTACGAGTCTGTTTAAGTGTGCATGCTTGATTTTTGATATTGTGTGTGGGTGTGCGTTCAAGAGTGTTGGCTGGCTTGGTTTGAGAAAAATAGGCAATGTTTTGCCTTTTTTGTTTCATACTGTATGAGGACCAAATGTTCTCATACAAGAGACAAAAGAGAAAAATCACTTATCATTTGTTCAAGTGGGCAGTTCAGAGTGATGCTTCGGACGATGTTTGTTTTAGAGTAAAAATCGAGGTTTAGAAGGATGAAAGTTTAAAGGAAATGTCGAATCAAAGTTGCATTTCTACTTTTTCTGATATTTTGAACCGCTGCATTCAAGTCTGATAGTAGAAAATGTTTCCTTTTGGTTTTGATGATAAATGCATCATTGGAAAGGCTCAGCGTGCAGTTTCTATAATTACAGTAATAGAAAATAGACCAGAATGCAGTGCAGCTAGACGCCTCCTCACTACTCCAAAGTCACACTTGTATCTCTTACTATGCTGAAACTCTCAGGTGCACACGTCAGCCACTGATAAATGCAACACGTTTCAGCTCTTTAAATCTATTTAGTGAAAACTGTGACTAGCTTTGTTTGTCTGGTTATGTTTGTTGTTGGTATTTGTTTCTTTTTTTCTGTCTGGCTATGTGTGTTTTTCTTTTTCGCTGCTGTATTCTTGCAAAAGATTTCTTGATCTCAATACAATTATCTACTGTTAAAAGCTATATAAAAAGGAGAGGTAGCTGTAGATGGATAAAAGTGTGTACACCTAAAATAATCTTGGAAAACAATTTCTTTGAAAAAGGAAAGTAAATATAACTATGAATCTTAATTTATGTTCACTTTATATCTAAGTGTTAAGCTGACTCGAAATTTAGCTGCATTTACTTAATTTTGTGAAGTTGTTGCAACTTAAGATGACAAATGGCATTACCTTGTTCTTTCAGAGTTTTAGCAACTTCATTAAACCATGTTAGTCTGACTTAACTCGATTATGACAGAGGATTTGACTTTGTTTACTGAAGCTGCTAAAGCTTAGAAAGTTTAATTTAATTAACCTTGTCAATTTTAAGTCAGAACAACTTCACAATATTGAGTTAAGTTAATAGTTAAGTTCACATGAATTAAGTTGAATAGGTATATTTTATTTATTATATTTATGTAAAATCAGCTTCTCAGATTTTACAATGTAAAACGTGATGATGACCATGCTGTAAATGTCCAGTTTAGTCTGTAAAGCAACCAGAAGCATATAGTATCAAACAGAGGCAAAGATTAATAATAATAATAATAATAATAATAATATTAATAATAATAATAATTACAACAGCAACAACAACAATGATAATACTACTAATAATAAGTAACTTAAGTAAGTAACTTGATGTGACAGAGATATATGGTCACTTCTTTATTTCTATTTTTTGGGTCATTTTCTTGGAGTTTTTTGGTCTAGTAGGAAGTTAAGTTGCACAAATCTGTGTCATTGTGTGCCTACATTTATATGCATTCCTGTACCTCTTCACGTGCGTCCTGTCGTGTCCTGACTCCTCGCGTTCCTGCTCTTATCGCTCGTGCCAAATATTGACAAGTTCATCAATACACGACCCACATGGTGCGGGACCCTCACGCTAAAACTCAGCCTGAAACGTTATTGAATTCATCCCCCAAAACAGCTCGATACATTTTCTCCTCGTGTCACTCGAAAGTTGAGTTGACAGAAACGGTGCCAGGATGGATGCAGGTCAGATGTGAGTGTGCGTGCGTGCATGTGCGTGCGTATGTGCACGAGCACTGCAGTACTTTACAGTATGCGGTCCTGCCGCATGTGTGCATGTGTGCATTGAGATCGGCTGTTACTTTCAGCCTGTGTCAATAAAACTGTCACCTCCAGGCTGTTGCCATGGAGATTAAGAAAGGAGGGAGGCAGAGAGGGAGAGATGTGGACACACATGGCTGGATGGAGGGAGAGACAAAGAGAGAGAGAGAGAGAGCTTAATTGAGGCAAGAAGAAAGATGACGTCGTTGTTTGATGATAAAATATGAGTGTGGCGTTCTGGAAGGACAATTAGCTGAATCACGGCGGGCGTCTGACTCATACGTACAGTAGTTTTACTTCAAAAGTTTGTAGGTTTGTGACCGTTTTACAGTTTTTTCATGTGCAGCCAGCAGAAGAAAAATCCTGTCTGTCTTAATCAGATCTGAGTGTTGAAGCTTAAATGCCACACACGAGGCACCAGGTGGGATTTGTGTGTCCGGACAGCTTGATCACATCCTGTCATCATGACAGTGGTTGCCATAGTAACGGAGCATCTGTTCAGTAAATGTGGCTGCTGCAACAGGCTGCTGACAGAAGTTTGTCTGGAGCTTATATTACAGGCTGTATGAAACATTCTCAGCTGGTGTTCTTAGATTTGTCTTCTTCTTTTATTCTCTCTCTCTTCTTTAACCCTTTGAAACTCCAGATAACTGGTCTGATTTTTTTTTTTCAAAAACACATAAATAGGGCAATCAGCAACTTAACAAGAAATTACTAAAAAAAGCAAAAAATGAGTAAAACAAAGTTATAAGAAAATTACCTGAAAATTAGCAAAGAGATTCGGAGAAAAAATAGTCAAACAGTCACAAACAAGGATGGCCTGGGAAAATAAAATAAATTGTATAATAATATAGTATGTATGTTCCCACTGTAATATAATTTTATATGTAGTATTGTAATAATTCTGAATGTAGTTTTCTGGACATTTTCCCTAGTTTTTTCTGGGTTTCAAAGGATTTAACAACAAGGGACATTAAAATTTTGGAGCATTGACATATTAAAATGCTTGAAATCAAATCAAAGAAATCAGATTGAGCCAACCAATGACAATAATGAAAACTTTTTTTTATTAAAGGGGATTTAAATTTTTAATTTAAATTTTAAATTTAAATTTTAATTTTAGCGGTTTGTCACCAAAAGTCGGCACTATTCTGTTGTACTCTCCAGATGTTGACTAAGATTCTCAGCAATAAAGTTTTAACATAAATGTTTAAGTGTCACTAAAAAGCAGCTGTATGGGTGTTTGACCCATAAACTCCTGTTATTGATCCCTATCGGAGTCATTTTGGGTGCCGTCACCGACCGATCATTTCTACTGAGTCACTGTGACTTGACAAAAAACCAGAGACAGATACGGAGAGGGACACAGTCGGTGATGGAGACAGAGAGAAAAGGGGAAGGTTAACTTCAGGGCGGATATAGCAGGAGCTCTCTGTGTGTGTGTGTGTGTGTGGGTGTGTGAGTTGTGTTTTTGGTCCTGGTGTGACGTGCTCAGGGCTTTATTCGTTCTGTCTCCTTTAATTAACGTTTAACTTAAGTGATGCTGATGGTTTCAGACGGCTGGTGAAGGATCTGCTCGAGTTTGTGAAACTGTCTCAGCTGAAATGTGAGTCTGCTGTGACTCATTATGAGGAGCTCTTTTTTTCTCTGTAAAAACGGTTGTGTGATGGTTTTTGTGGTTTTGATGGTCTAAGGATTTTATTTCACTCTCCTTTAACAAAAATAAATAAATAAATAAATAAATAAAATAAATAAATAAAAATCAAATTTTCAGGTCATTTTCTCGCAGTTTGCAAGTCATCCTTGGCAAGTTTTTCATTCACCTTTACCCTCAAATTATCATCTCCTCCACCTTTTTGCTACCACGATAATTGATCAGCCTGTCAAGGAACTACAAAAAGTTCAATACAATAAAAGTCATCGCAGCAGAGCAAAATCTCTGCACATACAAATGTGGGCTTCATACTCCTGCTGCTGTTACCTCTTCACCTCTGATAATTTTGTATTTTTAAACATCCGCTTTAATTTGTCTCAACCAAAATGATCCCAATTCATTTATAAGAAAAAACTTTTACAGACAAGAGTCTCAATTTTGTCTCCATTTTAGATGCTGAAACACAACAAGAGCAGATAAATCCCCAACAGTCAATTAGCAAACACACTCAGAGAGATTTTGGGGCTTTTAGTCTGTGTGGCCTGACTGGATTATTGATCGCTCATAAATGTCACCTAAATCCTCCGGGAACGTATGCAAATGAAGCGAGGCACCAAAACAGTGAGACGGCGGTTTGGCCTGAGAGAAGATTTCATTAACCTTGAGAGCTGGAAAACATGTTTAAGAGATTCGCTCAAGAAAGCAAAAAATATATATATCATCCAAATAAGAAGGTGGGTGTTTTTGGGTATAGGCAGGCCTTTGAATATATAGGCCCTTTGAAACCTGAGCAAATTGGATTGATTTCATTCAAAAACAATGAAGCATGGAGCAAATTAAGAACAAATGACCCCAAAATTAGCACAAAAATAATAATAATGATTAAAATAAGATGACTACAAGAAAATTACCTAAAAACAAAAGAAAAACAAATTTTAAAAGAAGTTTAAAAATGAATGAATAAATAAACAAATAAGGAAATTAATTTAAAGAAGCTTAATTATAATAATAATTCTCAAATAAAAAAACAAAATATATAATTTGGATAATTATAAATGTAGTTTGGGGGACATTTAAAAAAAAATCCAAATCTAGTAATTTCTTGCAATTTGCAGAGCAGGTATTGCTCAGTTGCTTATTCTCTGTTTTTTCCAATATTTTCAAATAAAAGCAAACCAATTTGCGTAGACTTTTAAGGTTTAAATATTTGTGAAGGCATCTGAATGTAGCACAAGAACAGTGATGTCGATCCCGGTTAAAAGGGCTGATTGAATCCACACCAAAGAGAAACAAAGCAGTTTGTCGTGAATAGACAGCAAAATGTAGAAGAAATCACCCAGAGCTTCTCAGCATGTTTTAAATCCACTTTGACCTTCAGATCATTTCCCACATGTTTCTGTCTCTCCGTCTGATTGGTCCTGTGTGGCCAACACCCATCTGGCTCCTCTGAGAAGTGCAGTTTGAGCTAATATTATCCGACCTCGCAGTGATGTTGTTGTGGGAAGGGCAGTGGATCACCTGAGTTCTCTCCAGGTCTCTCTTCTGTCTCATATAACAGCCGCACTTTCTGCCCCGTCAGCAGCGAGTCTCTTTATTACAGACCGCAGCAGGAACAAAGACACAGTGGCCTAATTTCTTCTGCTGTGACCCACTGTGACCTACCAGGAAATTCATATCTGGGATTAACCCCTTGAAACTTGGATCAACATCATTTTTCTTGGGCTGCATTTAGATGCCTTTAGTATTAAAATCCGTGAAATCTGAGCGCATTGGTTTGGCAAGAAATGTCCTTGAAACTGCAAAAAATTGACCTGAGAGAGACAAGAGAGGGGAAATTATTAGAAAATTAAAAGAAAACTTCCAGAAAGTGGTATTTATGTTATAGGGGAAAAACCCTATTTTTAAGTGCTTCTTTTCAGGTTATTTCCTTGTTTGTTTGTTTTTTTTATTTATTTTATTTGTAAATTTCAGGTAATTTTCTTGTAATTTTAACTTAATTTCATGCCATTATTTTTGGGTAATTTCTTGTGGAGTTACTCATTGTTTTCTTCATAAGTTCTTGAGAGGAATCAGGCCATTTTGCTCAGGTTATGATTAAATTTATTTGCACTTGTTTCAACAAAAGCATTTTCCCTAATAATGACAGTGTGAACCAACAACACGCTATTTTTCTGATGAAGACTGGATTTCCACCTTTTAGTTTATACTGCCACTTTTTCTTTTTTCAGTGTCTTTGGTTAGAGAAAGGAAAAACAAGAAAACAAATTAATGGGATTGATGAAAAACTGTTTTGAAAATAGACATGATTTTATCGTAGTCTCAACAGTGACTCTGCTATGATCGCGTGACGTTTAAATGTCACGCGCTCATCATTATTTCATACATGAATGCAGCTTACGGAGCCTCGATGAGGGTCAGACGTTATAACATCTGGTCGTCACTGCGCCGGTTACGGC
Organism: Plectropomus leopardus; assembly: GCF_026936395.1. NCBI lineage: Eukaryota > Metazoa > Chordata > Actinopteri > Perciformes > Serranidae > Plectropomus > Plectropomus leopardus. The sequence continues at coordinate 30,321,504 of NC_142192.1, read as the reverse complement.
TCCTTTATTACTTACCCTGATTTCATTACAGAGATGAATCGATGGCGTTATCGGGCTCTGGCTCAGACACAGGAGCGGGAGGACGGCTTCAGTATTGAATTTTATCTGCATTTAGCTGATTGTGTTCGAGAAAGAAAAGCAATTGATCACAGAGATGATGTTTTGTTATTACGTCTTTTTATTTCTTTATTTCCTTTTGTTTATTTTTTTATTTATTTTATCTAACTTGACCATGTTTTATTTTTTAAATTTCCTTTTATTTGTGCTTGTATTGCTTTAATTGCTTTTGTTGGCTTTGTTTTTTGTTTGTATTATTTTATATTGACATTATTATTGGTTTTTCCCCATGTTTTTAAAGAAATCAATTCAATCTACCCACATTTCAAAAGATTAATTTGGCGGGAAGGCCCTCGATATAATAGTTTTATATAGTACATTTCAGGTTTTATTTGAAGTTTTTCTTAATTCTTTATCCAATGTTTACAGGAAATACACAAAGAGCCTCTGTGGTAGTAGCCATAGTGAACTATGAATGTGATGAGTAATTTTGTGAGACTGCATGTGTGGCGTGTTGTCGTCTGAGCGTGAGTCCACTGTTTGATACCTGATATTATTGTTTGTGCGTCACTGAGTTTAACTGCATCTTTCTGCAGTCATCACAAATCTTATTATGAGCTCAGATTTCATATTTATTACGTCTTCTCTCTTTGTCTCCTTCCTCCTCCCTCACTTTTATTTCCACATCCATCTCTCTTGTCTGTTTCTGCTCTCCATTCCTCTTCATTTGCTCTTCCTCCTGACCTTTTCTCCTCCTGCTCTGCCTCCTCTTTCTCTCTGCAGCAGAAGCAGGTGACAGGTTACCTCCTGTTCTCTCTGGGCACCGCCGTCATCGGCTCGCTGCAGTTCGGTTACAACACAGGAGTCATCAATGCTCCCGAGCAGGTTGGTGATTAGTGAGTAAAATCAGAGTGGGTTTTTTGCAAAGATGTAAAACTCTTCAACGGCACACAGTGTTACTGCTGTTTGGGGGAAGAAAGTTTGAATTGTTCTTATCGCCTGATCTTCAAAAGCACCTTGTTTGTGAAACAGCTGTAATAACACCAGAATTTGATTTGGGCTTTCCACGGTGTCTCGATTAGTTCAGAGAGTTGTCTGTGCTACAGGCTCGATTTGGGCAGATATGGTGATTGAAGAAAATTGTAACCCTGAGCAGCTTTAAATTGGATTATTTGTGTACAAATACAGATGTAAAGGTACCCATTTTTAACGTAACCTCTTCCACTCTCCCCTTCCTTAAACTGTTTTTGTCTTTTTCGGCAGTACGAGGGATCTTTAGGGGGAGATAGGAACTAAATATGCAACATAAAAGTGGATTACATCGTCTGAAAGCTGGGGACCTGGAGATTAATTTGAGATAAAGCCATACATCTGTAATAAACACTGTCTTTGGGTTAGGTGGCTGTTCAAACTTTTAAAGTTTAGCGTGTTTAGAGGCTTAGAACGTTATGATAGAAGTTGATGATGGCTATTTCTGTGCTCCACATCCATTGCTCCAGTCTCATAAGTTGTTGCTGCAATTTTTGTGTCGATACCACGTGTTGCACATATTTGGTGCTACATTTAGGTTTATTTTTCCACTGAAGAATTGATAAAAAAAAAAAAAAAGTCTCATTAGGACACCAAAACATTGAGGAACACCATGGAAACATTCGTACTGTAATTTGATGTCAAAACTTGACATTTTAAGATTTCTGTAAAAATAGCAATTTTTTTTTGCAATTGGATGGCGAGCACTTTTCTTCTGAAAACTGTAGAAATGCTCCTTTATTGTCAGTTTACATATAGCAGTCTTACATTGAAGGCAATGATCAACTTAACAACACATGGCCCAATAAATAACAAGAAGTTTACAAAAAAAAAGGAAATTACCTGAAAATAAACACAAAAAAAACGTTCTCGAAAAACGTTCTCGAAAAAATGCAGAAAATTGAAAAATGTATGTTCATTTTTTTTCTGTAACATACTTTTAAATATACTGGCACTGGCTCTGTATTTCATGCAAACATGAGCGCGGTGTAAAGCTTCTCTTCTGACTCTTAAAAAGAAAGCAAATACAGACTTCTAAGTCCTCCTTTTACTGACCAGTACTTCAAATTATCTTTGCAAATCTATCTTTAAATGCAGTGAATATTTATCTTTTTATTCGTCTGTCCCCGCCATCAGAAACTACGATCCTTCTTTAACGACACCTGGGTTGAGCGCTATGGAAAGCCCATCGACCAGGGGGTCTGCACCATCGTGTGGAGCATCGCTGTCGCCATCTTCAGCGTGGGCGGCATGGTGGGCTCCTTCAGCGTGGGCGTCATGGCAAACCGATTTGGCAGGTAGAAGTTAAACTGGGTGTACATTTTTGTCACGGCAAGCCAAACCTGTTCTTGTCACATCGTCTGTGTGAAGCTACAGGCAGAAATGTTTGTTTTGCGTTAGGATTTTTGGACATATTCATGTCAGTATCAAATGTTTCTTTGCTGTGGGAGTTTTGTTTCTCCTTTAATGGAAAATGTATTTTCTGTGTGATGTAGCTGAGCTGTCTCAAGCCATTAACTCTAATGGAGTTTGTGAAGCGTGTTTGTCTGGAGCCCGCTGCTCGGCTCTAATGTTCCCCAGAGTTCTTCCTTATTTGTCCTTCCTCCATTCGCCTCTGTGTTTATCCTGAGCATCAAACCACAATCCTTTCTTCTTTCTGTTGTTGTGACCACCGCCATAAAAATGATTTCCAAATAACTTTGGGGTGGAGATACATTTGGCTTCATTCATTATTGTTTACACCCTTAAAATGGTATGAAACTGTCACAGAGTTCAAATTACAAAAGGATTTGAAACGTTTTATAAGATTGAAATACCTTTTTAAGCCTTGCTTAATGTTTTGATTGGCAGAAAAACTATTCAAATTTCTGTTTTTCTCTCTTAAATCTTTATTTTGTATTTGATTTTTTTTCCTCACAACCACAGCACTCTTTTTTTTTTGTTTTATTCATATGTTTTTGGTAAATATACACACCAACATTTTAGCATTCACACCCCACCGGCCCCAGAAACCTGAGACAAAACCTTGATAATGGTGACCTGAAAACTGGTGCACATTCATCAAATAAAAAGTTTTGAAATTTGACATTTGAAAGGGAAAATCTTAGTTTCTAAATTTTGTGGATCTATTTTTGCATTCGTATTGCAGACTGTTTTTTTAAATATCTGCCCACACAGCTGCGAGTCTGCGAGTCACATGATTCCTGCTGCTCATCGTTTGTCCATGAATACGTGTTATTCCTAAAATGTTAAAGTATACCTTCAAATCATCAAAATCTTTGCACAAAAATCAAAAATAGATTTCCTGATGTCCTTCATGTTGACACACAAGGTCATGCACTCACACACAAACACATATATTTGCTCAGTAAAACTGAGCTAACACCTCTGTGTCGATAAACCAATTAGGCAGGAAACCAGCTGACATTCACACAGAGGTCAATCAGTCCTGACACACGTATGTTAATCCCTCAGTTAATCAATAAACTTGTCAATCTTCCTCAACCACAAACAGTAAGAAAACATTGAAGCTAATCACGACTATACTTCTACTGTACCATACTGAAATAACGCTCCTCCTCCTCCTCCTCCTCCTCCTCAGGCGTCGCTCCATGTTCCTGGTGAACTCTCTGGCGGTGATCGGCGGCCTCCTCATGGGCTTTTCCACCATCTGCTCCTCGTACGAGATGGTGATCGCCGGTCGCCTGATCATTGGCCTTTTCTGCGGTCTCTTTACCGGCCTGACTCCCATGTATGTGGGCGAGGTGTCACCCACTCCCCTGCGAGGAGCCTTCGGCACTCTTCATCAGCTCGGGGTGGTGGTGGGCATCCTCATCGCTCAGGTCAGCAAACCTCACATTAACCCTGTGAAATCTGGTCAGTTGGTTTGATTTATTTTAGATGAGAAAATTATGCAAGGCAGCTTTGTTTGTACAACACATTTTATACAACAGGGCAATTTAAAGCGCTATAACCAGAAATAAAATATAAAAACATAATAAAGGAAACAGATTTACAATAAAAGAGGGAAGAGATAATATATAAACTGTAAAATGTATTACTAAAGGATTTTAATACTTTAAAACAAAAATTACGAGGTGCAAGGATTTTTTAATTACTATGTAATTTTTTTTTTTAAAGGGTCAAAACAAAACCATAATAAGGAGATGCCATGTTTCAATAAAGTGATTTAAAAATCTAATAGTTATATAAAATCATTTAAAATATTTAATTATGTTAATTATAAATATAGTTTTCTGGACATTTTACCCTAGCTTTAAAAACAAAATCTATTACTTTCTTGCAATATGCAGGACATTTAATGTCAAGGTGCTAATTGTCTTTTTCCCAAAGCTTTTGAAAGAAAACAAACTAAGTAGCTCAGGCTTCAAAGGTTTTTAAATACTTGTGAAAGGCCAGGTTTTAACGGGTTAATGACCAAACAGGTGTTGATTTTTACGATCATAAAGTTCTTCCTGTATCAGTCAGCTAACTGCAGTATAGATTTTGACCTTTGATGGGTTTTTTTTGGTTTGAACTCTGACCCAGCTGCTGTTGTGGCCCTCTGTGTTTAGATCTTTGGTCTGGAGGCTCTGCTGGGCTCAGCCAAGCTGTGGCCCCTGCTGCTGGCCCTCACTGTGGCCCCTGCTGTGCTGCAGTGCATCCTGCTGCCCTTCTGCCCCGAGAGCCCTCGCTTCCTGCTCATCAACCTCAACCAGGAGGAGCAGGCACGCAAAGGTACACACTGATACTGCTATAATGCTAAGGCCTTTACGATAGTCGACTTTTACCGGGGAAGATTTTGTTTTGAAATTAGAAGGGCCACTTATGTAATGGTTTTGGGGTGCACTGCCAGAAAATTATGAGCAATAAACACTTAATTTTTGCACTATTTCATTAATTATTATAAAGAGATTCCTCACATGTAACTAGGCTGTCTCTGCAGCAGACAGACTCAGCTACTTTTGCAACACGACCAGAGAAAACAGAAAAAAAACAGACCGTGGAATTGGCTTTTGCACAAAAGGTAGAAAACCTACAACTACCAGAATGCACCAGACTCCTCTTGGTGAGTGACATCATGGGACCTTGTCCAGCATCCCGCCAGATCTCATTTTATCTCCTTTCGGTGAGCTAAAACATGTTGCTGAAAACATTTTAGGTGATAAATATGTGACTCAGTAACAAAATCATGGTTCATATTTGATCAGCACTGCTTAGTTTTACTGTTTAATCTCTGTTTATTTGACTTCTGTTTTCACTGTGTAGGAAGCAGTGTGGCATCCACTTTCTGTTCACAAAGTCCTTCCATAACGACAAAACTTGGCATCAAAATACGTTTCTGAAAATATTGTTTGATTGGATTTCGCTCAGAGTTTGAGAGACACAGAGAAGGGCGGGTGTTTCTCTGATCAGCTGTACATACTAACCACATTGTTTTGATACAAATCTGGTTTAAAATCAAAGTATCGATGTAATTCAGTCAAATTCCTCTTCTATTTTCATGTTTTTTTATTAGAGGGGACAAATGCACGTTTCAAATATTAAGGGGAAAGAGAGGGAAAAAAGTAAAATCAAAATGAACGAAAAAGAAAAGAGAAAAAATATTAGATGAAATTTAGAAAAAAAACAGGAGAGAAAGATCAAGGAGAAAAAAACAACAGAGCCAGGAGACATCAGTGGTTACAGGTACAGAGGGGTGAGATCAGGTGAGACGGGGGATATTTTAGCCCGGAGAGAAGAGTCCTCGAACAGACAGAAGGTTTTGGCATCTGTTCAACACTCTGCCTCTCAGGGTCGTCTCCGCGGCGCTGACCCACTTCTCCTTCACGCCTCTCGCCTGACACAAACACAAACAAACAAACACCAGACTCCACAGTGAGATCATCGTTTCTGTGACTGCTGGTGTTTGTTGCGTTAGTAGAGAAAACTCTTTTCTCTGCTCTCTCTGGTGAAGATAAATATCCTGCTCTGCCTCTTTAACACCTGAGCCAACTGAAAAAACGTGAAAACAGCTGAGATGATTGTGTCACTGCAGGCTTTTTGGAAAATACTGTAACTATGTGTAGGATTTATTTTATTTTATTTCCTTTTTTTGTGGTTTCAGCATGATTTCAAAAAGTGTTTATTCATGGAAAAAATTAGACAAATCTTTTTAAAATGTGCTTTTATCCAATTCCTCTCAGTGTCTGTGGGTCAGATTTGTGGGTTGGAGGAGGTTTGTCTACCGCATTGTTTTCTCTGATACTACCACTGGAGGGTGCCACAGTTGGTGACTTTGCAAATCCACTTATAGTGGCTTTTTGAGGCATTTTTCTGCCTTTATTAGTTATCATCCACCTGAACTCAAAACAGCAATTACAGTATTCAACGTTTTTAACCACAAGGCCACAAAGATGAGATATAGTAGGTGTGTAACGGCACAACTGAAAATCCAAATGTAGACTCATATACACATTTAAAACATAATATCTGGACCAGATATAACTTCTAGCAGTTCATTCAGTATGCCAGAAAATTAAAGATAAAGGTTTGTTAGCATCAAATCTGTTAGTGAGGAAGAAGCTGTCATTTACTGCAAAACTAGGGCTGTCCTGAATTCCATTTTCTGGGCTCTGGAGCTTCAACATTAATCAACACTGAATTATCCGAACTTCGGTCAGCGGGGCGCAGGATGACAGACCCCTTGATGATACCTTGCACCCCAGAGCTTTAGCATCAGGTGAGGAAGAGACTGTGAGCCTCAAGGCTTCACCGTCAGGTGAGAGAGAAACCGAGCACCACAGAGCTTCAGTGTTAGGTGAGAGAGTACCACTGCTTAACAGCTTTGAGACACTACATAGTTTGTAAAGTTAGAAAAACTTTGACAGTTATCAGCACAACCGTCTCTGTCCAGTGTTCTATACTAGTCTATTCATTTTCATCTGAAATGATAAGTGTCCTGATTTTATGGAAGATAATGAAATTCTGTGCTGTCCTGCAGTAAAAAGCTCCAAATATCAGCACAGCAGAGCATTTTTCTGCCCTCTGTCGTCATGTTTTTGTGCCAAAGACAAACACTCCACCAAACACACTGTGTTTCTGCTCTGCTGACAGCGCTGGTGCGTCTGCGTGGCAGTGAGGATGTGAGTAAAGACTTGCAGGAGATGAAGGAGGAGAGCGCCAAGATGGCCATGGAGAAGAAAGTGACCATCCTGGAGCTTTTCCGCTCAGCGACGTACCATCAGCCCCTTCTCATCGCCGTCATGCTGCAGCTCTCCCAGCAGCTGTCAGGGATCAACGCTGTGAGTCAGCAACAGGCCGAGGAGATAATTAATAAAATACACATTTATATTTCAAATATAGTTATAAAATGTCAGTTTTCTTCTTTTCTGTCTCTCAGGTCTTCTACTACTCGACGGGCATCTTTGAAACAGCTGGTGTGAAAAGGCCGATCTACGCCACCATTGGAGCCGGCGCCGTCAACACCGTCTTCACTGTCGTTTCTGTGAGTGACATCAGTGTGTTTGTCTTTGTTTTCTAAGTGTGTGTGTGTGAATGTTCAGCAGCACATCACTTCCTCCTGTTGTCTGTCAACCAGCTCTTCTTGGTGGAGAAGGCGGGACGAAGGACCTTGCACCTGCTGGGACTGGGTGGGATGGCGATCAGCGCTCTGCTCATGACCATCTCCCTCCTGCTGGTGAGTGTGTCAGCACTGTGTTTCTCTCTCGACAACCAAACTGTCATTGAATGAGGCATCTATTTCAAGCTATATGCACAAAAAATACATGCAAATATGATTATTTCTGTTACATTATATTATGTCTGTTTCTTTTGAATTGCAAAAAATATAACTAAATTTATCTAATCAGTCTGAATCAGTGACCTATAGATATTTAACTTGTCACCTTTCTAAAGTGATGTAGATGTGTATTTCAGGGGTGAATAACACATCAGGGTGAAATAACAACGTTACACCAGTGTTGGGTGTAGGTATAAGTGCACTTAACTTCAAACTTTCAGCTAGAAAGGGCAGTAAAACATTCCTTTTAATCTGGTATTAAATTGCTCTTTTTATACTGTATATTTTTACATATAATCTGGTCACTTTATATGGTCAGCAGTTACATGGACATTAATAACATATTCTACTTTATATGTAATCAAAAATTAATCTTAAATATGTGTATCAATAAAAAAGTTCCTCACCATTGACCAAACATTGACTTTTGCCCGACACGTTAATACATTTATGACCTCAGGTTGGCAACTTGTGTTATAAAATAACACCATTAGTCAGTATACTCGCCTGGCATGCTTTATAATTAAAAGTTTGCTTGCTTGCTGCAGCTAATAAATGCATTTACCAAAATATGCAACTATAAAAGTAAATTATAGCTACCAGGAACAAAATAACCAAATATGTAATTTTTTACCATCAATTGTTGACAATGTTTTCATGTTTTCTGCCATTTCCTTCTTCCTTCTTTGCCACAAGGTGTTGCTATGTCTTTTTAGAACTACAATCAGATTTCATGTCTCATTGAAGTTTCGGGATGAATTGGACTTGTTTTTTTCTCCTGTCTGAGCAGAAGGACATTCCTGCAATGAGCTACATGGCCATCATCGCTGTCATGCTTTTTGTTGCGATGTTTGAGATGGGCCCCGGTCCAATCCCCTGGTTCATTGTGGCCGAGCTGTTCTCCCAGGGGCCCCGCCCGGCCGCCATGGCGGTGGCCGGATGCTGCAACTGGACGGCCAACTTCCTGGTTGGAATGAGCTTCCCCAAACTAGAGGTAAGGGAGGAGCGAACATCCTGGTTTGACTCTGGTTTGGGTGTAGTTTATATTTCTGTTCTTTTATCTGGACTTTTGAAATCCCTTTTTATTCTTTTTTAAATTGTTCAGGTTCTGCTATTTCTTCTGGTTTAACCCTTTGAAATATGGATCTACATAAGTTTTTTTATGCTGCATTCAGACACCTTTTACAAGCTATTTAACCCTCTGAAAAGTCAGCATATTAATTTGATTTCTTTTGAAAACAAGGGGGGAAAAGACAACAACCAACTTGGCAAGAAACATCCCACGAATTGCAAGAAATTGTACATAAACATAGTTTTAAGAAGAGTGGAGGATTATTAGATTTTTTTTTTTAGAGAGAAAAATGCCCAGAAAACTATATTTATAATAATATATATCTAATAATAAATTAGAATAATTTATAATACAATAATAGCGTAATAATATATTGTATATATTATATAAAACAGTGATTTTATATGATATATTCTAATAATTTTATATTTAAAATTATTTTACATTTTTTTTATCTAGATAGATAGATAGATAGATAGATAGATGGATAGAGACCATAAGAACCACTTTTTGAAGGTTACTTTCTTTTTTGTATTTGTTTTTTATTTCTCTTTTTCTCATTTTCGATTAATTTTCATGTAATTTTCTTGTAACTTTTTTACTTTCTGAATTGAGGAAAAAGCTTAAAAAAGAAAAAAAAGAAAAAAATTGTTCCATTTATTTCCTCTTTTCTTTTGTCTTTTTTAGGAGTTGTTAGGTCCCTGGGTCTTCATCATCTTCACCATCTTCCTCATCATCTTCTTCATCTTCACCTTCATTAAAGTCCCAGAGACGAGAGGCAAGACCTTTGATGAGATCGCCCGCAGCTTCGGCGGCGGCGCCCCAGCTCACACCTCATCTGTTGAGGACCCTCCTGCCAGCGCCAGCGCCACCACAACGCTCCCCGCCTCGCCGGTGAAGGAGAAGGTCCCGCTGGTAGAGGCGCCACCAGCAGAGGCCGCTGCAGCAGAAGCCCCGCCCCCAGCTGCTGAAACCACGCCCCTTGACGCTAAATCCAAATCAACAGTGCAGGAGAGCGTGTAAAGCAGCTGCAGGTAGTTTTAATGGGTGAAGGGGATCATAAAAGAAGGAAGAAAAAATGCTGTACATTGTAATTATCAAACTCGGAACAATAGAATTTTATAATACAGAAAACGGCAGCATAGTCAGCTTTTAAAGGTCACGCCTTCTGCTTTCACGGTAGAATTTTCCTCGACTTCCTTCTTTTAAATCCTCCCTTCCCCACCTGTGAAAGGGAATCAGTCACTGTACAACGCTACAGATTAAATCTACTGTACATTCCTAGGAATTTAAGCTACATTCATCAAAAAAAGGGTGGGTCTTTTTCAAGACAGCTGTGTGTCTAGTCAGGTGGACACATTTCCAGCGCAGATTGTGTCCATGGAAACTGTCCAGGTAAAGGTCCAGGTTAAAATGTCCGTCAGTGCAGACTAGAGGCAGAGTGTGTTGATAACGGCGCAGCCTTTCGTTTTCCAGACATGCTATCTGAGTTCAGGTCCATGTAGTGTGAGCTGACATGGAAAGCAATGATGCACTTTTCTTTCTTTCTTTCTTTTTTTTTTAATTTACATATTTTTTGACAGCGTTATAGTAGGTATTTTAGTGCAATATAACTTTCTAGTTTGATTCTAGTTATACTTAATGATCTGTTAATTCTTGTAAACGTTCTCAGAAGTGTTCTCAACTTGCAGGTTTAAGAAGGGATTCTCAAAATTAACGCTCCACCTTCAGCTGCTGAATATCAGCTGATGAGCTGGAGAACTTTTAAGCAACGCCAAAGTATGAAAGTTTAATTTCCACCAGCTGATCGAGCACAGGAGTTCAGATGTGTTTCTTCTGGTTGTTCAATTCAGTGTGGGGAATTAGCTGGTCTTTAAAGTTGTAATCCACAAGTTTAATCAACTTAGTTTAGTTTTGCGCCACCTGTGTTTTGTGCTCTGGTCCTGCCAGTTCTTGGATTTCTGGTTAAAGGAATAACTACTTAAAAAAATGAGGGAGAGGTTAGACTTGTTATTTCTTTAGTCAGTAAGTCAAAACCAAAAAAATCCATGGCACACTCTTTTGCAAAAGTTAAAAAGTCTTTAATAAATGGGCTTGATGCCTACGCATTTCAACTTACAGTCTTAACAGATTTTTTTTGGTTTTGACTTATTGACAAAAGACAGCACGTTGTGTTTTCTCCCTTCTCTTTTTGGTCATTTTTGTCCTTGAATCCAAAGAGCACCTGTTTTTGAAGCCTACACATGTGAAGTAACAGTCCTCACCCAAACTTTTTTATGAAGGAATACTTCACCCATAAAAGAGCATTTGTGTATGAATTACTCACCCTACTTAAAAAATTACTTTTTATGAAGAACTACTTTTTGCACGTGCTTTCATGGAATTCAAAAAACCGGGGTGTGTTTAACAACAGAAAAACTGTATGAAAACATCTGTTTACAAACTGTCACACAACTCGTGCAATATAATCCAAGTCTCATTTATCCATCTGAATGCACAGTAATGTATTATTATTATTATTATTATTATTATTATTATTATTACATAAATACCAGAAAAACTGAACATGCAACTCCTCACGAGGGTCTTTAAGTACAACCAAATACTTAACAAGACCTTTTTTAGGCAACCAAAATGTTACAATTCAAACATGCATGCTTCGGTGTGTGACTGTCAAAACATATTGCTCATCATGAATTCAATGAAAACACAGGGTGAGTAATTAGTATACAAATGATAATTTTGCAGGTAAAGTATTCCTTTGATTGAGTTGAGATCATTTCAACAAACAAAATTTCCTGTGTAGGCTAACAGAAATTATGAAAAACTTTGCAATTATTACTTAATGAATTTCTACTTAAGTAAATACATATTCAGTTGTTAAATCTTGTGGATTATTGCTTTACTGAACTGGAAAATTATTGCAAGCATCATGACTGTGGCTTATGATTTTAGGACTTGTTAACGACTGAGGCCTGTGGCCAAAAACATGTCGGCTGAGTTGTTGTAGATCACAGTGGGGTAACGTGCAATGTATATTTTTCTGTTAAAGAGAAAATTAAGAGTATTTATTAACTTAGAAATTGATTTTTGTATGAAGTATATAATTATGATACACTAAATCAAATTTAGAATCATAATGCTTTCCAGAGTAGCCCACAGTAATGAAACATAGTGAGCTTTTCCTGCTGTGTGGAGTAAACCAACGTGATTTTAGATGCACTTTGTTAACCAGATAAGCAGCGAAGCTTTAGAGCCACAATCACTAATGTACAAGTCATCGAGAAAAACAGCGCTTTGTGTCAAATTAACAGAATAATTCTATTTACCTGAGTGACTGTGTATAAAGCTGTTGGCCAAGCTGTTGTTAGAATATATTCATATAAAATGTGCAATTGATAAAGAAACTGCGACGTAAACAATGTAGGAGCTGATTATGAAAAGAGGAAACTAAAGGGGAAGTGCTAATATAAACAACGGGTAAACAACATTTTAGAGGAAAACCAACTTTATGTCCTTATGTCCTATTCTTTTGATCATTCATTTCGGTGTCTCACTTAAGTAATGTTCAAAGAAAAGGGGTTACAGGAAAAGTCAAGTCATTTATTTCCACTTTTAGGTCTTCAACTCAAATGAGATTCTGCCTCCAGTGCGGTGCAAAGTCACTCTTTAAGCACTCAAACTACCTTTCTACCTGCCTTCAAGTCAAAATTTAAAAAATGTATGAAAAATTGACATTTTGGTGTAAAACTCAGATGTGCTATAACTTGTTCTGTGTTTCAGAATGCTGACATGACATGTTTTTGTGATCCAACATGAAGAATGTGTTCACACTTTGTAAGACATTTAGAGCCAAATGCGCCAAAAGCAGCTTTTGACAAATCATGAGTGAGTTACATATTTATTTAGTATCCTGACATGGAAATACTGATTCAGATAGTAACAAAATCAACAAAACATCCTTGCTTGTTGTCTGAATCAGACGCTTCCGGTGTTTTTCTGGCTTTACTTGTCCGGTCCAGTTGCCGTCTACATTGTGATGCTTTGTCTGAAGAGTCAGCCATGTCGTAGCATCATCAACATATTTATGCATTTACAACGTTGTACAGTATGTTTGGTGTGTACGTGTATGACACAAAGTATATTTTCTATATTCTGTTGTGACTGTGGTTGAAACGGCTGTGAAAACAGCGTTTTCAACAACAGAAATTCATGCTGCACTTTGGGAGCATATTTATTTATTTATGTATTATTTATTTTTCGGGAACACTGGGAAGATATTTATCTTGACAAGTAATCAAGTGTTTCAAACTCAAGGGCCACGTTTGATTGGAGTGAAACCTGCCTTGTTTTAAATCGCTGATAAGCTGATTTGAAAATACACATATAAGTCAGTAGGTTTTACGCTCTCTTGAGGTGGTATTTCAGGTGATCCAAAATAGCCATATTTTGCAAAACCAAAATTGGAAACACTTTTTTCGCTTTTATAGGTCACATGACCTGTCGGGCATGATGCAGCAGGCGCTACAAGAGGTGTTATTGCATCATATAACTCTTCAAAGGTTGAGCAGATCATCCAGAAGTTTTGAATTCACAATTCCTCTGTGAAATCGTCGACCATCACCTCCCAGAAATCCCTCATATGTGGTCACTCCCATGTATAAGGGGCTTTCTTTTCCATTATCGCTCGCACAAGTCGCCATCGATTGGAAATAATGACGGCTGGTGCGGTGGCTGCGAGAGAAATAAAGCTGCTAATGTTTTGAACGTCCATTACCATGCATATTGGAGTGTTATCGCCAGAGGAGAAGTCACATAACATCACTCAATGGAAACACAATCATCTCGCAATTGTGTTTATTGACATTTCAAAAAATATCGCTCACATCTTGCGCAAATCTACAATGCAACCCCACCTTGTGACATTTTTCACTTGTTTTGAGAAATAGAGGCCTTTCAGACTTGATGCAGAGCGGCTTGTTAAGATGAATATTTCTCCCAGTGAGCGGGTACATTATGGTGGGAGTCATGGCTTCGTTGTGCACTGCTGTGTTTGTGGATGGTAGTGACGTGTTGTGTTTGCACTGGGAGGGGAGATGAGTGGTAATCTCCTCTCATGGTAGTGTTCAGTGTTGTATTCAACCTCTCCTGCAAGGTCCCGCTTCTGTCCACCTATTAACCCCTGCTATAGAGCACTAACACTGAACTTTACCACACCTGAGTCCAGTATGGATGTAAAATGCTTTCTATTACTCAGTCTTGTGATGTCGCAATTTCAAATACCTCCAAAGATCTGAGGTGTTTCAGAGTTAAAAGGGATGAAACAGATTAATAATTATGTTAATATGATGTTTTAAAAGTGCTACAGAGAGCTGAGATTTCTCTCTTTTTTTGTTGTGCCACGTCAAGACCAAGTTAATAATTTCAGTTTTAGGTGCAGATAAGTGGCCGACACCTACAACTTGTTTTCTCTGGTTCAAACCATAGACTGTATATCAAGATGGACAACATGCCCCCATTTACCACTGTTATGCTTAAGTGAGGCTTAATTATCCCGTATACAGGCGCTGCCATTTTGCACTGGTGTTGTCATATGGAGCCGCAGTCTGCACTGTAGTGATATCCGCAGTGGGGGAATTCACCCCGTCCAACCAATCGTGAGCAACCCCATTAAATGTGAGCACATGGATTGGCTGTCACAGCTTCCATCATGATGGAAAATCCACTTGTGGAACTGAATAACTCATTAAAACTGAACTTTTCATAAAAATGATCACTTGAACAAACATCAGGGTGAAGAGAACTATCTTCAGTATCAGAAACCAACTTTGAGAAAAAATTGTTTGGCACATATTTGAGTTTTTAGTTTGGCCTATGTCCCATTCACTATCATGGAGGGGCGGGCTTTATGAGCCATACTGCAGACAGACACCAGGGGGCGACAGAGATTGAAATGTTACACTTTGTGGAAACTGTTATGTTGTCCTTCTTTATACAGTCTATAAGCTCAACAAACAAAATTAATTCTTCAGAGTTTGAATGAACTTGTCAGGTGTGACTGCACCCTAAAACACGGCTGAATCAGCGAATCACAAAAGTACGTGAAAGGATTTCAATCAAACGTGGACCCAGGTGCACACTGCTCCTAACCTTAGCCATCTACTTTATGCACATGTACAAACCCAAAACGCTCCACTCACTGTACAAAGACAGGAGAGTACAAGTATTCATTTGTAAATATGTATTTTTTTAAAGAGTACTATTTATATGTTGACTTGCACGGTCATACGCGTGTGTATTATTTTTATTCGGGGGTGCACATTTCATTTTGTTGAAGAGAGAAACAGCTGAGTTCGTCTTTGAGTCGTGGCACATTTACCTCCTTCTGTATGGATGTTTATCTCTTACATTTTCACCTCATGAATTTCTCATCACTCAGTCTCAGCCGTGTACTTTAATCTGCGTGCCTAATCAGATTTTTACTCGGAGATGTCGATGGTGGTTGAGTTTTGTCAGGTTTGTTTAGCTGCCATATTGTCGCTCTCCTGTTTTCTTCCAAAAAACTGATGGTTATAATGACATCAAGAGCCAAGGAGTTCCAAACTTTGTATATTTCACAGACTAATTTTAACCCTTTGAAACTGTGGACTGACATCATTTGTCTTGTGTTGCATTTAGATGCCTTCACAAGTATTTAAATCTACAAAATTTGAGCAAATTGGTGTTCTTTTGTTTGAAAACATGGCAAAATCGGTCCTGCAAATTGCAAGAAATTACTAGATTTGGAAAATTATAAACAATAAACTCAAGGGACAAATGTCTCATAATATTATAATTATATATTTTTTTAACAGAATTATTATTTTCAAGTTTTTAAGAGTAATTTCCTTGTTTGTTTGTTTTTTGTTACCTTTTCTCAAATTAGTTTTTCTTTCCTTTCTTTGTACTTTTATTTATTTAGAAATCAAGCCAATTTGCTAAGGTTTCAGGGGGTTAACAAATACATTATCTCCACCTTAATATGGAAAATATCACCTGAAATTGTCCATGATACAGCGTAATAAACCGGCTCTGAAATGAATGAACTAACTCTGAATAATGTGCTTTGGCTGCTGTAATCTTTGTTTATTTGTTTGTTTGGTCCTGATCTGTGTGTTCTAGATGTGTAAATAAATGTACTGTATGTCTGAGTATCATGTACTGTAAGCTATTTGTGCCTCTCTGCACCTCACACGTTCACAGACACATCGTTCACTGTGTGTGACTCCAGTGATGTACGACCTTTGTCTGTATGCTGTGCTACAAGATGTTTAGCGATTTGGATGAACCTGTTAAAGGGACAGTTCACACCAAAATTGAAGATATGAATATTTTTTTTGGTATGAACTGTCCCTTTAACAACACTTTTGCATCCTGTAATGTGACAGAAATGAGCTGAGCAGATGACAATGTAGCTTCGGTTAGAATATTCAGGCTTTTTAACATTTCTCTGTGCCACATCGGTGATGCACCCCGACTGTTTTTGTTTCACTTGTGTTTGTATTGTACATGTTGTTAAATAAAATATTCATCATGTAACAAGACCTGGTGTGAATGTGTTGTGAGAGTTTTTTTTATTTTTATAGTAAAAAGTGTAAGAAAATTGCCTGAAAATGAAGGGAAAAAAATAATAATGAAATAAAGTATAAAAAAGAGTTTAAAAAGGAAGACATAACTGAGAAATATATAATAATATTTGATATGTCATTATTAATTATAAATGTTTTACCTAGTCTTTTTAACAAATAAATAAACATTTCTCTAAAGTGTGACGTGATAATAAGATGTTATCAACTAACAACAGTAAATAAAAATTGTATGTTGTATGCAATTGCATGTAAACACACCCATACTAATCTAAAATACATTTTTAAAAAATACGTAACAACTTTGGATTTGAGGGCAACATAACAAATTTTGGTATTGAACAATTAATACATTCTGGATATGATTTTTTAAATTTAAGACATAGGATATTTTTTTTAGATAATTTGTAGAAATTGTGTAAAAATGTATTTATAGTTTTTTTCATAAAATTTGTGGTTAATGTTTTTGAGATTTCGGGCCCATGTTGAAAAGTAGGCTAGTTTCCGGTTGCATTTATGTATATGATTTTTACAGATAACAATTCTTCTGTTTACCATTTTTGAGACTTTCTTTGGGAGGCCGTTCATGTAGATCAAAATCCGAGTTCATGTAAATAAGAGGGGTCCTGAGGTCCTGTTTGGGGTCCCGTGAAAGTCTCGGTCCGGCCCTGAACGGACTCTCTCTCCGTCCGGCTGCTCCGTCATCCCGTCGCGCCGGAAAAGGCAGAGCAGAGGAAAAAGGAGGCGTTGCCCTCCAACAACAACCATCAGCTGCAAATTTATGCAAAACAGTAAAAGCGGAGCTGCGGCTGCTGCGGCCGTCCTGCAAAGCGACAGAAAACAGCAGCAACAAGCAGCTCCAGAGGCCGGCGAGCCGCCCGGAGCCGCTCTGCAGCCGGCAGCCGGTGCAGGAGGAGGCTGAGAAACCCGGACCCGGTGACGGTAAGCACGGACCGAGAGCCCCGCGAACGAGCCAGACAGCAGCAGCTGCTAACGGGATGCTAGGAGGAGTAGCCTCCGGTGGATCCAGTGTTGACTGGTCTGAAACATGGAGGCAGCTAGCTGCTGGCTAACAGCGGCTCTGAGTGTGTTTCTCTGTCTGAGCATGATTACAGCTGCAGGGGAGATTTCTGCAGGATGCTAGCAGTGCTGGGACAGGCTCGTGTGTGTGTGTGTGTGTGAGAGTGTGTGCGTGCGCGCGCGTGCCCTGTGTGGAGAGGGGTAATAAAGATGCTGCAGGGATGAAATAGATACATTAGAGCTAAAAAGGCATGTAGTCCAGATGTCATGCAAGAAAGAAGAAATATACATATAAAGATAAAAAAGAAACAGTGTTAATTTAAAAAAAAATCTCAATAAATCTGCTTAAGATTAACAATGAAAGATGCAATCTGCAGGACCTCTTTAACAAATCCTCATCAGGTTTGGGGGGGATTTAAGCATTGTTTTTGGGAAACAAAAGATAAAATGGAAAGGGAAAAGTATTGAGTCAGTCATACCAAATATATGACTTTTGGTTTGATATTTAAAGTGTTTGTTCTTTTAAAAGCATGTGTCAGGTGAAAAGTCACAAGAAGTTGTACAGATTTTTAGAGCTGCAAGGATAAGTCAATTAGTTGTCAGCTATTAAATTAATCACCAACTAATGTGATAATTGATTAAACCCTTTAAGTAATTAAAGAAAACAAAGCCCACTTTTTTCTGATTTCTTTACTCCTCTATGACAATACTATTGAGTTGTGCACAAAACAAGAGGCTTTAAGGGAAACACTGATTGACTTTTTTCTTTTTTCTTTCTTTTTTTTTTTTTTCACCATTTTGTGATGATTTATTAACTAAACAACAGATTAGTCAACAATGAAAACAGTCATTAGTTGCAGTCGAAGTACTATGGTTTATCGACAGAATGCTGGTGTAGCATTTTTTTATTGTAAAATGTATTGTTTTGGAATATTTAATACAATATTTATAACATGCATTCAGAATTCTCCAGTTTGATGATTTCCAATGAATTTATAGGCCTATGTATGTGAAATTCTTAAAAGTGAATTTGTAAGTCTTTAGAGAAAAACTAGTTTGAAATATTGCACATTTTATAGATTAATTGTTTAGTTATTCTTTTCATGTGTAATAATAACTTTTTATTTAAAAGCCTTTCTTGTCCATATGTAGTTTAATGTAGTGTAATGTTTACAGTTTTCTGTGTTAACAGAGTTCAAAGTCCAGTCTCCATTATTAGAGTCTGTACTACAAGAGAGTAGTCGTTTATGCATTACTGAATTATTTACAATGTGATGCAGAAAAATGTTCAGATTTAAAGATGTTGAAAGTGTCGGGAGAAAACACGAGTCTCAAAGTGATCGTATCAGCGGGACGAGTGTGCATCAGTCAGAGTTAACATCAGCCTCCAGTGAAGTATTGAGTCTGAGCTGCACAGCGTCAACTCTGTGAAGAACTGTGTTTATCAGAAACACTGACGGCTGCTTTTTCATCAGCTGGCCTCTCACAGAGGAAGTGTGTGTCTCAGTGTTTGACTGATGGACGTCTCCTCTGTCTCCTCAGCAGCCATGGAGACGGACGGTGAGCAGAACCAGCAGGGGGCCTCCACCAATGGGAGCGCTGCATCTGGGACGAGCTCCCGCCCCTCTCCCATGAATTCCATGTCTCTGTATGAAAGACAAGCGGTGCAGGTAGGTGTGTGTATGTGTGTATGTGTGTGTCTGTGTGTGTGTGTGTGTGTGTTTGTTTGTTTGTTTCAGCTGTCAAACACTTTGTTTATAGTTTACAGGCGTTTGGTGTTTTTCTGGGTCATGAAGGTGTAAAATAAAAGCAATTGTGGGTAAATTATGATTCTTTGGCTGAATGCAAAGCCGATTAGTACAAATATTCACTGTTTATTTAAAGTACATAATAATAATAATAACTTTATTTATATAGCACCTTTAAAAACAGTTGTTTACAAAGTGCTTTGACAGACAAGGCAAAAGCAGGAACTCAGGGAAAAATAAAAATAGACAACAATCAAGCCAAACAGAGAAAGTAAAAAGGCCGGAACAAAATACTTATACAAAGGTCAACAAGAATAAAGCAGTTTTTTTAGTAGTTTTGTAGAAAATATAAAAATAAATGCAACAAAAGACGATAAAAAATTATAAAAAGAGGAAATCCAACAAGATGAGACGACGTGTCTGTAATTGAGTGAGAGTTTATGCTGTAAGTGTCTCTTCCATGAGTTTGTAGGTTAAAACTAAAATTACTATAAATGTATAAAATTCAACCAGCAATTCAATTCAATTTTATTTCAGTTCAGTTTAATACAGGGGGTTGACAATAAAAAGAGATTTACAAAGAAAAACCTATTAAAAAAATAAACATAGTGCAAATACAATATAACAAATAACACAATAAAATAAGAGATACAAAGCTATTACAGTTTTGAGAACACATAAAATAATACAAGATGTTGTTGTTGTTTTTTCCATTCTGGTCCCTTTTTATTTTCTGTGCTCATCAGCATAGTAACCTTAAAGGGAAGACTTTATAATTATTAAAGAACTAAAACAAGAGTACTCACTAAAACCAGGAACTGAGGAAACACTACCATAAGTGAGGTAGGCTAAAACCTATAAATTATTGATATAATATTAATAATAAGTAAATAAATAAATACAACACTCTAAATACTAGATAAAAGGTAAATGAAAGGATAAAGGCACAAATAATAACAGATAAAAATGTTAATAGTAATAAAACAATAGTAAAAAAAAAAAACAGACTAAAATGTGTAAATAAATAAATAGTAAAAGCTCAGTTAAAAGCCAAATTTAAAAGGTAGGTTTTGAGTGATTGAAGAGTAAATGAAGCTTTTTTTGTGTATAAGTGAGATTAGAAGGTTGCGCCTGTTTGTCTTTATTTTTTGTGATTTATATGTGAGCCGATGGACAGAAAGTGATGGAGAGTGAGAGAAACAGGGGGGTGAAGAAAGAGATTGAGTCGTGCGGTTTGATGGAGGCTCTGTGTAATTTTCCCAGGCTTGTGACACCCGGCACAGCCATCTGTCTTTGTCACCCGGCACACACTAATCCATCCCGCCGCGCTCGCTTTCATCTCTCAACTTATTACAGTACGAGCCTCTGCTCATACATCAGGCAGCTGGCAGGAGGCTTTGCACTCTGCATCCCTCCCTCTCTGCCCTCCTTTCTCTTACTCCGCTTCCTTTTTCTCTCATTTTTCACGGCGCTGAACTTCCTTTCTCCTCCACCTCTTCACATTTTTTCTCATTTCTCTTGTTCTTTCTGCTGTCATCTTCTCCATCTCCCTTTTCTCTTTTATCGTCTTTTAGTCCTTCCTTCCTGCTTCCTCTCTGTCTCTTCCTCATGTCCTCCTTTCTCTCTCTTATCTCTTTCTCCGTTTGCTGCCCCTCGATTTTTTCATTGGTGTGGTCTCCTCCTCCCTGCAGGCCCTGCAGGCGCTACAGAGGCAGCCCAATGCAGCCCAGTACTTCCAGCAGCTGATGCTGCAGCAGCAGATCAATAACGCCCAGCTGCAGAACCTGGCAGCTGTGCAACAGGTAAAGGTGTGTGGATGTTTTCTCATTTATACGTTTGCCAAAACATGTCAAAAACTGTGCCAAGTCCATTTATCTAAGAGTTTCAAAAGGGATATTTTTTTCATACAAAGTTAGAATTAAAAACCAGGGGAATCACAGAAAAATAAAATGAAACAGCAACATCCCTAAAACTGTATTCACACCTAAGAAGGCTTTGCAGCGAAAATGCCACTCAACCCATTTATGTCAATTTGGATAATCCGTTTTTGCTGTGGCAGTGGGGTCGCAGAGGATGCCGAAAAAAGAAAAAAAAAAGCAGCGGTATGCTGCGAAAAGTCAAAATAGGATCTACTTTTGGAAAAATG
Source organism: Plectropomus leopardus (assembly GCF_026936395.1). Taxonomy (NCBI): domain Eukaryota; kingdom Metazoa; phylum Chordata; class Actinopteri; order Perciformes; family Serranidae; genus Plectropomus; species Plectropomus leopardus. Next base: position 30,300,026 of record NC_142192.1, on the reverse strand, counting down.
CTCACCCTGCAGTGGCCAGTCACTGGATATCTCTGATATATTGTCCCAATAATAATTGTGGTACACAATATCATTGTCATATTGAGAATATATTTATACTATAATACCATACCATAATAATGCAAGTACACTCTTTTAGGGAGCAATTGACTTGTAATATTAAGAATTTCCAGACATTGGAATATGAATGGTAAGAAACACCAGTAAATATGTACAAGAAAGTATATATAAAATGGTAGTACCTTTATAGGAGTAGACCCAAATTACTCAAATTAAAAATATTCAGATATAATTATTAAAATTTGGCCACAAAAACAAAACCAAGTGATGCCTTTTGCGACTAATAGACAGTCTGGACAGCGGGCTGCCGTTGGCTCCCGGGGATGGACAGCTGTTTGCTGGAGGAGTTATGGAGCGAAGGATGAAGTTGTTGGAGAGTAAAACTAAAGATGTCAGACTTTTTTTGCTCATTTGCAAGTTAACGACTATCAGGACTTTGCCTTCTCCACTTCAAAAGTGCAGCTGCAGGCTACCGATAGCAAATATATGAATCCTAACATAGTAAAGGGATGTCCCGCCTTACTCTGCCTCTGATTGGCTTACCATGACATGCTTACCTTGACCCCAACCAAACCCATTTTTGGCTAAACAAATCCAACCAGTGAAGGCACCAATCAGGAAATACCTGTCTCTTAAATATTATAGTGAGTGAAAGAAATAACTGTATCAACAAGCTTATGTTCACTTTTGTTCAAAGGAGAGTCATTGCTTTGTTGTGTGTGTGTGTGTGTGTGTGTGTGTGTGTGTGTGTGCATTAAAGGCACTACAGTAATGATAATCAAAAAAATCATATAGATATTTGAAGACAACATGAACAGTCTTCCCAAAGACAAATACTGAGTCGCTGAGACGGGGAGACTGGTTTTCTATGTTTGGTCTCCACCCTACATTCCCCCACAAATTAAGCCATTTAAGTGACACTCCCACACCATCACACCACCCTGCGGTTAATCGCTGCACTGCCTGATTTGGTGTGTATTCACCCTAATAAACCTGACCTACAAAAGCACAAAAAAACCCCAAAATTTGCTATGTGCACGCAGTCAAAATAATATATTTGTGACCAAAACAAAGAGCCCCGTTTGGCAGCGATTACAGCATTGCACTAAAAACTGACTGCTTCCACCTCGGCTCCTAAACTCCTCCAGCAGCTGGGAGTTGTACTCAGCATTTTGGACTCACAGTGATTCATTCAACAGTGAGACAGCCTCTGCAAACATCCCACTTATGATTTTGTTTGGAGTAGACTGAAACCTAAATCTCCTCTTTCCCTCCCAGGCTACTCTGGCTGCGAGTCGACAGTCGAGTCCTTCCAGCAGCAGCTCCTCTCAAACCACCAGCACCACAGCTGTATGTACCGCGTTCACTCTCTGTCACTTACAAAACGAAGAAAAGTGTTTAAAAAATACATACATTCAGACTTCAAAGTCATGTATTTAGGCTATATCTGCCCCGAAGTAAAAGGTGTAGGCAAATACTTAATGGTGCTAACCAGAAGATGATGACGATGCATTTTGGTCCTACCATAAATAACTGGATAAATGTGTCAATCAAGATTTACATGATGGAAAGGGTTACTTTCTCTTTGTACCAAGGAATGGAGATTTTTTGTACGGCTCTGGGAGAATGGGTAGAATATGTTGGGCCTCTGAGACCTGACTTTGTTGGGATGGAACTTTCTTAGCTTTTTTTATTTATTCTATCTAGCATTTTTATTTTATTTTAATTTATTAATTTAATTTTATTTTTTATTTTACTTTATTTTACTTTATTTGGGTTTTGGCTGAGTGTTGGCTGAGTCATAGATGAAGGCGAGACCTTTAAGAGGTCATGGGACTGTTTTTGCTCACAGCGTTGCTGGGACACCGATGACCTAAATGTATGGCTAAAACTGCTAAATGTTTATTTTGGCTGTTGTAAAAATGTGCATTTATCACTGGCTTTTTGATGTATAATTACAGATCATAATATTGTCTGTCTGTTTGTTTACATTCAAATAAATAAAAACTTAAATAAAAAAAATACATTATCTAAACTGAAGTCCCTCTATTATTTGACAGGCCAGTGTAACATCTGGATCGGGATCTTCAACCAGCAGCCGGCCCATGGGCGCCCCGGCAACGTCCACAATCAGCCAGTCAGTGCTGCTGAGTGGGACGGCAGGCGGGCAGGGACAAATGTACCTGAGGGTGAGTTTTACCATCATTTTTAGAGGATTACATTTTGGTTTTAATTTTATCCTAACTTTAAGGTCCATAGTTAACACGTTAATTTTTTTTAATCACATCAATCACCAGTCAACATTTCCATCTTTAGGATTCTGTACCGGGCAAAGTTATAAAGCTATGCAATGATATTGGTATTATAACATGAGGACTTGAGGAATCCAGTGGTACCAACCATATCATGCTAGCTTCTCAGAAAAGAGCGGCAATAATGTTACAAAGTTTAGCTAAATTATGGCAATGGAAAAACAGCATGGCCCTTTAACAGGAGTCTCTTGACCTCTGACCTCGAGATATCTGAATAAAAGTGGATTCTGTGGTTACTCATGAGTTTCCCCTTTACAGACATGCCCATTTTATGCTAGTCCAGTGCAGCTTTTTTTGGTCATTTGTTTCCCTTGTTGTCGCTTGATAAAATGGACTTCAAAACTGTTTTGAAATGCAAAATAATCTAATTGAGAACAAGTGATTAAAAAGTACAATTAGTCGGGATTAGCTATAGAAATTCAGCGATTCATAACAAAAAAAGTCACTTGACAGCCCTAATATCAAGCTTTTAAGTATACAGCAGCTCCATAAAGTAGACTAAAGACACCCAGTTTTATACCTGACACCACAGCTGAGTCAGATTCTGTGTGTTTTTAATGTTCGTCCTGCAGGTCAACCGCTCCCTGAGGGCCCCCATCTCCTCGCAGCTCATCTTTATGCCCAGCAACCCAGCAACTGCTGCCGTGGCGACAGTCACCCAGCAGCCACAGGCTCAGCAACAGGAAGTGACACCGACTTCCTCTTCCAGCAGCCAATCAGACAACGACCAGGTTTGTGGAATTAATGAGCTGATTATTTCAGGATCGTGACTTTGTGTCGCTGATTTCTTGTCGCTAATTTGAATTTGCATGTCCTCGCACTGTGTCCAGGTACAGAATCTGGCCATGCGAGGTGTTTCCAGTCCCAAAGGCGTAAAGACTGAAGCCCCAGAGAGGAGTGACTCAGGTAGGGAGGAAGAAGCCTGAAATTGCTTCTGTTTGTGAACAAGTTCTTTGTGTTCCTTTTCTTTGTATACGATGCTAACTTGCAAATGGGAGCTACTGTCCCTTTAAGAGTCATTAATGTTGGTATGTGATAATTTTCTTGTCTTTTCAGCAGCGTACTCTCTGGTCCAGCCCTCCCACCAGTCAAACTCCCAGTCCCCCACTAAGCCCAGCCAGCCACAGCACCAGCCGCCCCACATCAAAATCCCCACGTACCCTCAGCCCACTAACCTCAAAGCCCACCCCTCCTCCTCCTCTGGTGCCTCCTCCTCCACGTCCTCCACCTCCTCCATCCCTCTCTCCCAGCTCCTGCTTCACGGCACCCGGACTCTCACCACAGGAACCACAGCTCCCACTGCAGCGCATACTCTGGTTCTAACGTCCAGCGCAGCATCCCAGGCCCACGGGTATCCTGTCGGCACGGCGACCATCAAACCGGCAGTGAACGCTCAGACCCTGGTGGTCCAGCCGCTGCAAAAAACCTCTATAAGTGCAGAGAAATCAGGCCACGGTAATGGACCCATCCCTATCCAACCCAAAACCCTGCAGGGACTCCGCCTGCCGCTGCAGCTGCCTTCTAGGAACCCGCCTCCCATCCTGCCCGCCCCGCCACCCGCCAGCAGCTCCGCCCAGCCTGCCCAGCCACCGCACATCCCTGTCCAGATCGTTGGGGCACGGCAGAGCACATTGGGAAACACCCAGGCTCTGGCTCTGGCCCGGGGCAGCTGCTGCCAGGACGGAGCCGCCGTCCTCAGCAGCTCGTCCAGCCTGCTCACCATGGTGGCGTCCATCGCTTCCAGGGAGGGCGGCGTCGTGGGTAGAGGGGTGGGGCTTAAGACACTTCAGTCACCCCAGGAGGCGCCCCCACTGGCTCAGGTCTCTCAGGTGCATCCGCAGGCCAATCAGAGTTCTGGACATAGTCAGAATGGACCACTGGCTTCAAGCCCCGCCTCCTCCCAGGCCCCCGCCGTTTCCTCTCCTCCCGCCTCGATGTCTCGCTCCTCCCTCTCCCTCCCCCTGGCGACAGAGGAGCAGAGAGGAGCGCCAGCTGGTGTCACCACCAATGGAGACTCATCAGGAAGTCAGACACCACAGGTCAGCTGATTCAGAGTGTTGTTTGTAAATGAAGTATCTTTCTAAGTTTTGAAAATGTATTTATTTATTGATTGATTTGAGACATTGTAATTTAATGAAATTCCAATACAGAGCTTGAAACTGATTTGCTCCACTGAGACTTTATAGCCATTGCTAATTTTCAGGTACTGTCTCCAGTTGAGCTTTTACATGTATAGTGTAATAAAATAAAATTTAAATAAATTATATTAAATAAAATCAAATCAATTCAATTTAACTCGAATTGAAATTAATTTAGTTTAATTTAATTTAATTTAATTTAATTTAATTTCACCACAGTTACAATCATCCCGATTCCCAGCTTTAATTTTTGCTCTCTCTGAGTACATTTTTATTCCCTCTGAGACAAACTTTTGATGTTTGGCTGTATAAATAAAAGTACTGCGCTTCACTTCTTGTGCAGATCATACACAGTTGCTACAGTTCAACCCAAAACAAATTCAACACAAGCCGAGTCCTTCAATCCTGATTTAATTAATTATAACAGTACTTTATTTAACTTTACAGTAACAATACTCTATTTAACTTTATACTTTACTTGATTTATTACTATAACAGTATTTTATTAAACTTTATTATAACAGTAGTTTATGTAACTTTATTTTATGACAGTAGCTACTTTTTTTGTAACTTTTCATCATGTAATAATTTCATATTTTAGTAGTTTACAGTAGTTTGGAGGAGATTTCAAAATACTGAGATATTTATTGTGTATTGTAATATAACCTAAAAAATATTGTAATATTATTTTAAAGCCAAGTCGCAGCCCTACACAGGGACGATTTTACAGCCGAGTGTGAAGCAGTTGGGATGAGAGTCAACACCTCATAATCTGAGGCCGTGACTGAGCCCTCTGGGTTGGGAGAAAGTTACTGCCCAAACTAAAGGTGTTGAAGTATCTCGGGTCTTGTGCACGAGTGATGGTAAAGTGGAGCGTGAGATGGACAAAGCGTTCAGTTAACTAATCCGTCGACATTCCAGCGCTCACCTATGATCATGAGCTGTGAGTGGTGACACTTTCTGTAGCCGCTCTTTTGTCTCTTCATCTGTTTAAACTGATTTTTTTTTTTATTTTTAGGGAAAGCAATTGACTGGCTCACTAAAAAGAAAATCAGACTCTAATTCAGCCAATGACGAAGACGGCCCCTCCCCTCCACGGCTCCAGCCAGTCAGAGATCACGCCTCAGCACTTCCGACCAATCCCATCGAAGCAGGTAACGTCTCAGAAACATGTAAAACTCTAAGGTTATGGATGTGACTGTAACACAATATTTACTTTTATTTACGGCTTCTCTATTTTCTCCTCCTCGCCGCCCCTCCAGGCTCCGGTGCTCCTCCTCCAGCCTCCTCCTTGCCCTCCCCGGTGCTGTCAGTTTCCCGTGGCGTGTGCGGCCAGGGGGAGAGAGCTCCTCCCCCTCAAGCTGTGGTCAAACCGAGCGTCCTCACACACCTCATAGAGGGCTTCGTCATCCAGGAGGGGGCAGAGCCTTTCCCTGTGAGTACTTGGGATTTGTCATTTCAAATACACATTTTAAAGGGGTAGTTTGAGGTTGTATGGGGTATTTACTAGAAAGTCAAAAAGTGACAAAGCAGCCTAATACGTTATGAGGCTAATACCGTACAGAAACATTGTGTGCAATAGTCAATCTTCCACCATCTCTTCCTCTCTCTGTAAAACACCCTCTCAAAAACAAACAGGTACACACCTTGGATACCCCTGCAGCGTTGCTTGTATCTGTCCTCAACTCTGTGTTGTGCTCTGACTGGCTGTAGCTTGCTAACAAAGTTTCCAACTCCAAATATATTCAGCCTGCTATAGTTATCTGGGGAGTGTCTGTGAAGCATCTTTGAACAGTTTACACATAGAGCTTCTGCGATCTCTGCCTCTGATTTGGGGCTTTTGTCTAGGAGCTCCAAAAACTGTCAGCAAGTGGAAAATCAGTGTGAAAGTCATGTAGTGTGAACTTGGCATAGCTTCTGTGGCAGTAATCCTGTCTGATTCTCCAAACTGGAGGTGTGGCAGCCGCTATCTAAATGTATGAAATACAACGACTATGACTAAGTACCTCATAAAAACCCCACACAAAAAATCCAGATGTTCTCTTTAAGCCTGAGACTCATGAATGACTCTGGTCTGCTGCTCACCAACCTTTTCTTTTATTTCTTTTTGTGATTGATTGACAGGTATGTGGTTCATTAAAGGACTCGGCTGGTGAGGATTTAACCAACGACAGTCCGGACACAAACCAATCAGAGACTGTTACAACAGCGACAGGTAACAGTCAAAGTCCTCTACAAGTACTGCTGCCTTCCACAAGAGTATTGCCTTATAAGGAACCTTAGTTTGACGACAGTACAAAGTGACCCTCGTCTGAACCGTGTTTGTCCGAGCTGAGCCACAGGAACGCTCCGAGGTTTTAATTACAGCCTTTGAGCTGGGAGTTTCCACCTAAGACTGTGACTGAAGGCGGCAATGAGAGCTCAGTGAAATACCATCGCAGTCCTCTTTTCTCAGTGTGGTGTGAGGATGTAGAATGAGGAAAACACACTCAAGTTCTTGCTTCTGAAGAACTCTTTTTGAAGAAAAGGTTTGAACCTTTATAGAAGGTTCTGCCAGGAACCAAAAAGGGGTTTTCTATGGCTACAAGCTGAAAAACCCAATATGGTTCTAGTAAGCACTTTTATTTTTAGGGGTGTACATTTTTTGTGTGTTTGTGGATTTTCTGATGCAACATTATAGTTGTGCACACAAAACATATGGATTAATGTACAAATAGTTGAAATTATTTACACATCTGCTTCTGTTGTTCTTGTTTTCTTCTTTTTCTCCCCTCAGTGCTGAAGTGTGAGTACTGTAAAAACTTTGCTCCTGCCAGCCAGTTCAGAGGCACCAAAAGGTTCTGCTCCATGACTTGTGCTAAGAGGTACTTCAACATGCATGAAATATAATATATGCAGCAGAAGCCATCTTAGAAACAAAGTGCACCAATGAGAGCTGCAGCCACAGCCGCCTCATCTCGCTCACATTTTAAACACAAATAATTGTAGAAATTTTCTCACAAACCCATGATTTGAGAAAAAAAGTTTGGATTCTCAGGTGGCTACAGCTGCATATTTCAGAGCATGTATGTTTTTTGTTCTCATGTTTTATTCTTTTTTTGAATTTAGCGATACACTTCATCCACTTTTCTCTACAAAAATGGCATGTCTGTTTTCATGTTTAAATGCAGTTCAGTCCAGTTATGTTTTTCTCTTTGAATTTGCTCCATATTAAACTGTATGTATTATGTTGTATACGTTTCACGATGTAAACAATGCACTGTCTGCATTGTTTTGAATTTTGCATTTTCTTCTCTTGCTTTGCATTCGTTTCTTTGCCCACTACCTGCGTATGGATTAAATACCGCGTATGGTGCAAAGAGATGAAAACTGTATGTGTTGCTCGTCTTGGCTTCAGTACCGTATATGTCACTCTTTGTCTACGATACAGTATGTATTGGTTCCCCAGGTACAACGTCAGCTTCAGGCAGCACTTCTGCGTGCGGCAGGGTCAAGGTCAGGATCGTGCTGCAGATCAGGATCAAGCCCAGGGACACCTCTCCAACTCAGACGAGGAGGGAGGGATCACCAGGCGGAGGGTCCCGCGCAGGACCAGCTCAGAAATAGCCAGTGCCAAGATAGCAGGCAGACCCATACCTGTCAAGGTGAGAAGGAGTCACATGTTTTATTTTTTATTTAAGAGATTTTGGAGTTGGACGAATTGGCCGAAATGCAGGTTAATATTTAAGTGGGTCGAACAGAAAGCTTTTTTGACTTGCTCATAGCTTAAACAAATTGGCTTGATGTCTTGGGCAGAAGGCAATGTGCAACAAAAAACTCCAAGAGAAATAAGTAAATGCTTCAGTCCCCCATCTGTCAAAGCCACCAAACTCCATTAATTCTTGAGAGACCTGGTTTGATGTCTTAAAATAAAAAGTAGGTAAAAGGAAATGAACAACTTAAGAAAAAAATGACCCAATTTCCAATTTTTTATTTTTTTTTGCATTTTTTACAAAATGTTGTACAAGAAAACTACCTGAAAGCTGTGGGAAAACCCAAAGAAAAATGAATTAGAACCCCCAAAAATATAATAATAATAATAATAATAATAATAATAATAATAATAATAATAATAATAACAAAAATAATAATAATTCTGTTAAATAATTTTAAATATATTATATAATAATTACAAACAACATTTTTTGGGGGTGGGGGTAATATTTCAATTATTAATCTTTTTATTGCATATTTTTTTAGGTAATTTCTTATGAAGTTGCTTGTTTTATTTTCATGTTTTGAAAGAAATGTGCTCAGCTTTCAAAGGGTTAATGCCTTGCTCATGTGTTACTCGGCTTCTCCTCCCCACAGTGCCGTTCAGAGTCCAGCCATTCAGACGAGGAGTCCAGTGGAGAGGAGGACGAAGACGACCCCATGTCCCTCTCGCCCGCCTCCTCAGCCTCCTGCCACCAGCCGCCTCCTCCGCTCCAGACGGAGAGTTCTGCACCCAGCTGCCTGCCTGCGAGCCCCGCCCAGTGGAGCGTGGAGGACGTGTCGCAGTTTATTTCCACGCTACAAGGTCAGAAGATCTTTACAATAATCAATCTTTTACAATATCTCCCTTCTCCTTCCTCTTTGTTTTTTATTATCCATTTTTCTTTCTTTCTTTATGTTCTTTCCTCAGGCTGTGAGGAGCTCGCCCCTCAGTTCCTGTCGCAGGAGATTGATGGACAGGCCCTGCTGCTGCTGAAAGAGGAGCACCTCATGTCCACCATGAACATCAAGCTCGGTCCTGCCCTCAAGATCTGCGCCCACATTAACAACCTGAGAGACTGAAGATGCCAGTGTTTCCATAAATGTTCAAAGTCAAGCCCTGGGCATTTACCCCCAACTCCTGCTCCGCACCCAGGTCAGACACGGAGCCGGTCCCTGAGCAGCCAGAGTCCTGCTGGTGAATGTAGGAGGTACAGTTCTCTTTCAAAGCCAAGCCAAGCTCTAAGTATGGCTGAAGCACTTGAATCTGTTGTTGATTTGTTCACTTCGGAGCACATTTTTAAACTTCGTACTTGCACAGTATTGTTAACCTGTCATGTCTGTGATTTGCAAAATTTTTACAGATTACCAACTTTACTTTGGTAAAGATACAAAAACGATTTTCTGGAAACTCGCAGTCAGAAACCGTTTTTACAAAGTGGTTTCCTTTCGCTTTTAATGCCAATAAGCAAGAAGACTTTTAAAAGTCTTAAAAGCTTAAAGTCTGACACCGTCTCACATCTGAAGACAGTGTGAAGACAGTTTTTAGTCACAGTGTAAGATTTTGTAAACACTGGGGCTCTTGCAGGGTCACTATTTAAATGACTACAACTAGATTCCTTTTAAGGTTATTTCCCATCCTGCTGCTGGAGGAAAATTTTAACCCAAACTCCCTTTTAAAAATATAACATTTGAACAATACCTTATGTGTTCACAAAAACACTTAATTCTTAAAACACAAGATAAAATGCGTCACGTCAACAGTATTTTTGTCAATTCGGCATCAATATAATCTATAAATTAAAACTATATTTGTGTACAACTTTTACATTTTTAGAATTTGATGTTTAACCACCATTTTAGTGGTGGGACACCATTGGACAGAGAGATTGACCTTTTCAAAAATTGAGATTTATTATCACCAAAATAAATTCTGGTTGGTGGATCAGATACATGCAGAATTAAACTTTGACTTTTGTTAACTCCGCAACTCCACCAGCTTCTTCTCCTTTTCCACAATCCAAGAAAACCGAGACCTGTTCACGTTCTTGCGCCTCCCGTAATGTTTTTTGTTGACGTAGTTCTGCTGCTACTTGTTTTGCTGCTGAAGCAGCTATTGGTGTTTACAACGTTCACATAATTGAACTTCAGCATTTGCATGAGCCAAGACTAAAACCTTGCAATTATATTTAAGATTTTTGAGTCAATAGTTTAATGACGATCTTACATCAAACAATTTTAAAACATATTCATACAACATATTCGGGAAATTTTTTTGCAAAAGTAACATTTCATGAAAAGTTTTTTGGTGTAAGACTGGCATTAGTTGCATAATTTCGGTCTCACACCTGCATTCGAAAATGCAAAAACTAAGGTTTTGAATGTATTACTAACCAGTATGGTTTCCACAGCAAAAAGGTTAGATCCATAGTGCTTGGCACAAGATTCCCACGTTACGTATAAATAGGGCTGCCCTTTCCACAGACTTTAGATTTTTGTTACACGTAATATTTCTGCTAAAGTTTATTAAAAAAAGAACAACTTGCTATTCATTCATTGTGTCATTTTGAAGAGGAAAAGTACTGTGCCCATATATTTATTTTTGAAAAAATTCAGGATTTTTTTTTTCGTGTCTTTGAGATCAACATTGGCTCTCATTGTGAACACTCAACTTTTTCTTGAAACATGTTTTTGGTTACAAGTTTTAGTAACATGAGGACAGAAATACAGAAATGTTTAAGTTTACAGTCTACCCCAATGTATCGATTAATATCTCAAAGACTGCAGTTGATTTTACTTTCAAGTAACTTTTAAGGGTACTGCTCATATGATTTATCACTTATTTATGTAAAAACGAGTGCTTTAAAAATTGTAATCATTTTGTAAGAGTAGGCATCGTCATTTTTAAATGGTGGCACTTTAATTTTGGAAGATGCCCATTCTTTAGTTAACAGGGTACAGTTAAAGTACAGGGTACTGGCTGCAGAAACGCTGGAGTTTAAATGAAACCTAAAGCCCTTTATTTTCAAGCAAGGCAAAAAAAAAAAATCAGATGTTGCATACAGTTGTCTCACATCAGGACCTTTTTCTTAAAATAAACATAGTGCACTTCAGCACTACTGCAAAATGCTTTTTCAAAATTAAGAGTTTTGTACTCAGTATCTCCAGGAGATCCAGCCCTTTAAAGGTTATTGTTGGCTCTACTTTTAAAAAGGACTGTAATCTGCAAAATCTGTAACTATTTTGTTCTGTTCTGCACTTTCAAGATTGTCCCTTTTTTCAAATGGTACAAGCAGCCACTCCAGAGCTATACGAAAATATGAAAGAGTGAAGGGTAACGTCATGGGCTTGATTTTGTGAAGTGACATAAAGTTTAAATGTCAAGTGTGTAGGATTTAGGGGCATCTATCGGCAGAAATTTGCATTACTTTCATTCATAACTTTTTTGGTGTATAATCACCCTGAAATAAGAATCGTGTTTTTGCTACCCTAAAATCAGCTGTTTATATCTACATACAGAGCAGGTTCTTGTTCACAGAGTCTGCCATATTGTTGCTACTGTAGCAGAACAGACCACCAAACACTGGCTCTAAATAGGGCCATTTTCGTCTCCACTGTAGTTCCTACACGCTTGCAAAACAAGTAACGTGTCAGTTCGTTGCAATCTGCAATCTCGCCACTAGATGGCAGTAAAATCCAACACACTTAGACCTTTAAAAAAATGCTGTAGGAAATGCGGAGAAACTGAAGAATAAGAGTAAGCAGCAAATGTAAGCTGAGGATTTGAAGTATTTTTAAGCTACATTCATGAGCAAAGAAGGTTCATTAAGAAAACAGGCTGGGAGCCACATGTGGACCTAGGTTTAGGATGGATGAACACACAAAAAAATAAAAAATCATACCTGAGTGAATGAGTGTACGAATGAGGAAAAACTTAATCTATACTGTAATAAGTGTAAAATTTGCCTTTATATTTAAATGCACATTTGTTTGCTGGACTGCCTTGTTTAAGCTTTTTACTGTAGGAGTTTTTCTCATGTTTATCTCTCTGTGAACCTTGTGGCCTTTCTCACTAGTCTCTACAGTAGGTTTAGATGAGGATTGTCTGTTTTTTAACTGCTTTTCATATCATTCCTTGTTTTATATTAGTGCTTACTTTTTTACAACTGTTCTTTCAAGCAATGACATCCGTTGCCTTTCCCAAAAAGCGTGACTGAATAGTAGCGACCTTGATCAAGGAAACTTTGCTGTCTTCCTCATAGCTTTGTCACTTAGCGTGTTACTACCAACAGTATTTACCTTACTAGATAGCTATCTTTGGCTTTATTGTTAGTGACTGTGGCTATTACAGTATTTTCTTTCAAAAAAGGATAATAATCTTTGATAGCTGTGTGTTTTATATTTCATAGCAGTCCCCGGATTTTGGAGCAGATCCCTCGGCATATCGTGAAGACCAAAAAAAAAAAGCACTTGTGATGTGAGACACGATTTCTAAGTCCAACCATTGCAAGGCTGCTGTAAATTATCTGTTAACAAGCAGACCATTGTGATTTTGATTCACTGTTCTCCCAGAAAGTAGCACTTTTGTCACAAAATGACAGCGGGTTCTGCAAAAGGCCTTTTTTTCTATAAAAGAGGCTACTTTAGGATCAAAATGTGTTTGCTTGCAATAATCAGAAAAACTGCAAAATCTTAGAGGGACTGAGTTTGAGGAGACGCTAACGATACTATCATGCAAATAAATAATCAAGGAACTGTTTTAAAACTGTTGCATCTGTGTTTTTATTTTTCAGCTTAACTGACATACAAAGGTCATGTAAGCCTGAGGGATGATTGACTTTTGACTAATGTTTGTTTTCTGTTTGTTTTTCAATTATTTGCATGCCAGACTTTTCCTGGAGTGCTTTTCATTACTTTTCCTGTTTGGCAAGTGATGACAGACCATCACGAGTCTATAGTCAGGGTACCTGTGAATGAATTCAACATTCACAAAATAAGGCCTTAAAATGTCTTAACCCTTTGAAACCTGGAACAACTTCACTTTTCTTGTTCTGCCTTTAAACCCAGAGTATTTTGGTGTGATTTCTTTCAAAAAAATGGGAAAATAGCCAATAAACAACTACAAAGAAATGTTTCACAAACTGCAAGAATTTATGAGCTTTAATGTATTTCTTGCAAATATTTGGGCCTATTTCTTGTTGCTCACTGCCTTTGTGCCATGTTTTGAAAGAAATCTAGCCAATTTGCTTAAGTTTCAAGGGCTTAAGATGAATCCAGCATATTTTGGCTCTTCGAACAATTTATCCTTGTGAAAGTGGATTTTCATCTCTCACCTACCTGAAAGCTAAATATAGGTCAGGACTGCAGCCAGAGGCTGATATGGCCCTCTGCCCAGCACATTAACCCAGTTTAACTTGCATCCCAATTTTATACAATAAATATAGTAGGCACTCTCTGCTACGTCTCTCTTTCAGCCATGGCCTAATAAACATTGAAGACCCCGGCTCAGGTTATTGCTGCGTTCAAATGGAACTTGTGGGCTTGTGTTTACGACTTGGGAAGTCGTGAACTTGGAGCTCTCGGAAAATGTCCACTTACGAAGTTGTAAATACCAGAGGGGTGATCATATGGACTCATGAACATGGTAAACAAGACCCCATTTGAACACAGCAAACGTTTAGGCGTCACAGAGATGATGTATTAGAGTTGGGGCTGTTCAGGTTACAGAATAAGGTGCAACAGCTGTTTGGACTTTACAGTTGCCTGATAATGGGAACCAATTATTTGATTCCAGATAACAGTTTTTCCAGGGCAAGTCATTTGATAATGACAAATAACCCTGCAAGAGGTTGTCATCTAACATGTCAAAGTCCTGTTTCCCTGCTAACTCTGTGTGTGATGCCGTTAAAGCTTTCAGTTTCTTATCAGAAAGTCTGCATCATCATTTCGTGGTCCATATAAAACATGAAAATAAAGCAGCCATAGTTTTTTAGTGCAGTATTACAGTCCTTCACATTGTTGTTAAGTGCACCTCCTGCTGTTTGCTTCTGAGAGGCTTTTTGAAAATATAAACATATACAGTATGTTACAGTTAAAAGGTGCTGGCAATTTACAGTTTTTTTTAATTATATTAGTCTTTTAGAAGACAATAGTTATAATTTAAAGAAAAGGAAATATTTACAATCCATATATTACTTTTCAAACATATGATGATTTAACTTTTTTAACTGCAAAAACATATTGTTGCCATGCCAAGGGGAATAAAAAGGAAAAAATTGTGTCTTGTTCTAACAAGAATGTTTCTTGTTTGAGAAAGATATTTTCATGTTCTCATGAGATATTTTCATGCTCATGCTGCAAGAAACTTCTTGTTCTCACAAGTATTTTCTTGTGCTAACAAGATATTTTCATGTTCAACCAAAACCTTTTGTTGTTATGATGAGATATTTTTTGTTCTAACAAGATCTTTTCTTGTGCTGACAAGAAACTTCTCTTGTTCTAACAAGATATTTTCATGTTCTAACAAGAAACTCTTCATGATAGAATAAGATACAGATTTTTTTCTGGCCTGGCAGCCATACGCCTCCGTATTCAGTACAACAGTATAAAATATAAAGTATAAAAGAAAAAAAATTGCATTTCATAAACAATGTGCATTTTCCTGATAATGTTGTTTTTCATTCATTCTTGCAGTAGTCCTTCCTTTGATCAGTCCTTCATATCAGAGCCCCTATTTATTCTAGTGCACTACTTCATATGAAAACAGCAGCGTTTGACTGATGTAATTCTTAGCCAATCAGAGCACAGCATAGTTGAAGGCCTCTCCATATCCCGCCTCTCTCAGGTAGTTCTCGATGTCTATTGGTTCAGGCACTCTGAGAACTGTTCTCCCGTTGGCTGATTTCTCTCCACTCTGTAATTGTCTGATGAGCTCCGGCATTGTCGGACGCTGGTCTGGGCGCCAATGGCAGCAGCCCCGGATAATGGAGTACCTGCAGAACAAGGTACAAACTGATTGAAATTGGCGAAAAATATACATTTACCTTTTCTTTTAGCTTAGACACATCGTTAGCAGGTCATTAGGACATTTTATGGACGTTTCACCCTCCGCGAACAATGTGTCGATGTCGGCCGTTGGCACGAACGTTAGCTTAAATCTTAATGCCAACCATAAACATTAGCTTAACTATAACTTTACCTACCATTCACTCTGCCATAGTTTATCTAACGTTTATTAAGGCGCACATTGCGTTGACAAATGTTTTCTTTTAACTTAGAGATATATATTTCGACATTACTTACAGTTATCTGTTAATGTTAGTTTACTTATGTTAATGCTACTAGCTCACGGATGTACTAGCTAACGTTAACGTTAATGTAATTTATTGCTAATTTATGTTACTGTTAACACTGTTTAACAAGTGTAACGTTACAGTGCCTTCCTCTTAAACGCTGAAATTATACTAACGTTAAGTTAAAGGTCTAAGTTTTATATTCTAGAAGGGGTATTTTTTTTAAGTTAATGGTAAAAGACAGCTGGCTATTCTCCAAAAAAGCACAACAAAAAAGGATATTGTGAACGTGTCAAGAGCAATAAATAGAAACTTAGAAATCTGATGCCAACGTTTGACACTTGACAGCTTTCATAATGTTATATGGACTCTAAAATGTAAGTAAAAAAAAAAAAAAAAATGAAAGATATCATGAATAGACTGTTTTCTGACATGTATTGTAAAATCTTAATAATTGGTAGTATATGCTATGCACATAATTTACAAAATACCTCTCAAACTGACCTTTACGCAGAGGGGTTTCTATTCTACTGTTTGTGTGTCTAATTTTTTTAAAATCGACCACCCCCCAAAAAAAAAAATTTAAAATTTAATTCCAAGTGGCATTGAAAAAGTCTTCAAAAGTTATAAATCTCACTTGTCTTAAGCTGTAGGAACCCTGCTAGGTGTTTTATATTGCTTTTTTTGAAGTTGCATATTTTGATTTTGTATTTATGCTGTCTGTCTGAACCTTACCTTTGCTTCCTGTCTTGGCCAAGAATCTCTTGAAAAGACATTTTTAATCTCAAGCGGTTTTTGTGGTTAAAAAATTGTTAACTAAATTTAAAAAAATCTAAACAACCTCCAAAAGGACTTACATGGACAAGATTTTGTTTTTCATATTCCTCGTATACGCTCCAGTTTTTTCAGTGTACTCCAGCTAGCATATTTGGGTTTGTCATGAACAGAATATGTTGGTTACATGCTCAAACCCATGAACAGGATTCTCTAAAAATCGGGTCATAAATAGGTTATTCACGTCCAAGGAGTGAATTCTACATGCTTCAGCACTCCATAATTTGTGGCTCAATAAGACTCTCCCCCTGGTGTTTCCAGCTGAAATCATGCTCTACAGCATTGTAAAAACTATTTTTTGCTGTTTGTCTTACAGTGAGTTGGAGCAGGTGGTTGGCCTTTTGAGATGTTTTCCTCTTTGTAGATGCTGCAGTAGTTCTGTTGCCATGATCTGGGCAAACGGTGGGTCACCTGTACGGAAGTATTATATCACTTTGAAATCCCATTACTTAATGCACTGAGAAAATTCTTAACTCCTGCATCACCATGTCAAAGTTACACTAGTTTAGGAAATTTGTATCAAACCTTTTTTTAAAAAAATTGAGTTGTACAGTGTCCAGTTCGTCTATAGTCCAAATCTATGATTCATGAAAGCTTTTGGAGGTATATCTGGAATTTCAAAACACTCACCCAATGTGGCCATTTCATAGAGCAGGACACCAAAGGACCACCTGACAAAAAAGAGTTGGAGAAGAGCATTATGTCAAGAAACAGGAAAGGATTTTGGTCTCAGATTAAAGTACTGTTTATACACGACATAGGTGCAAATTAGCACAGAAATACATACTTTATTTCCATTATGAATTGCCAGTAGGGTAGAGACAATTACATTAACATAAACATGCCTCTTTTAATCACACAAATTGTTAATCATTTCAGTTGCGCACCAGAAATGTGAAGTGAAGTTTAAATGACTTTTGAGCCTTTATTTTAAACCTGGTTTAATCTTTGGAATATCAAAAAATTATAATATATGCTTTTTCATTTCGATCAGATAGAAAAATCCAGTTTATCTCTGATCTGATCTGACTGTAAAATGTTGATGTGATACAGTAATATTTAACACCGTAATGAATTGTGCAGTTTATTACAAACACATTGATATTAACATAATTTAAACAGATTAGTGATTCAGCATCCTAAGATGAACTCGGATGATAATCAAACTGCAGTATCAAGCTCCAATTTTAATAATCTGGCTGGGACATTTCAATGACATGCTTTGTATTATCTAATATTCTTCCAGAAGACTTGGACACTCACACGTCACTGCTGTGACTGAAGACTCTCCTGCTCAGCACTTCAGGTGCCTGCCACTTCCTCATCTCCATGTCCCCAACTTCCCCCGGTGAATTGGCCTGTGTTCTTCTGCGGTAGGCCGAGCCTAATCCCCACAGCTTTGCTGTCAGATCTCCACCAACCAGAACACTGCGAGCTCCTATGTTGCCATGGATGCAGCTCTGACTGTGCAGGTACTCCTAAAAGATGTTCAGATAAAGACAGGGTGATAAGAGGGATGCTGGAAATGAGGCTGTAGAGGAGTAGAAACATTCAGCACTTCAAGGATACTACAAAAATGTGAAATACAAACATTACCAGACGTAACTGATATTTATGCTGGATTCATACTTTTGCAGAAAATTCACATTGTAGGGGCGGGGTTGCACTAACCCAATTAAACACTCATTCTACCGCCTACCACCACACCAAGTTCTGATCTTATTTAACAAAAATTAAAGTTTATTTTAAGGCTCAAAGTATTTAGCAGTTTTCCAAATATTTAGCACTCATTAATCCACACAAACCACTATTTACAATGGCATGATTTAGATCCACACAAGTTTTGTGTTTTGCCTGTTTTTCTTGTTATTTCCCTCTTTGAAAACAGAGGTAAAGAACACTGGGAGCGAATGTCAGGAGTTGACTTGTCACTGAAACCAAGTTATTATTGGTGTATTTAACTGCATGCTAGATTAACGAAGGCACAAATGGCCAAAGTCCCCTCTAAGTTATCAAATGAGTAGTAATGAAGGCTGTTTTTGAACAGGTGTCACCTAAAATAATAACAAAGCTTCATTACATTGCTTCCAGCAAACTGCTGGACTCTAAACAAACTAAACAAATATACTCTGCACTAGCTCAGTTTAAAACATAAAAATACCAAATCCATCAGCATGTTTGTGTGTGTTTCTTACTACTACGCGCCTGTTCTTTAACAGAAGTCCACCTAAGACTTTATCTTCATTTTAACTGTTAAATTGATTTTATCAGTTTAACAATGGTCTTATTATTACGACAGACAGGTGAACTAAGCACTGACACTTGCCTGCAGTTCATAGTGGTGTGCTGCTGTGGAATAAATAAAGAAGGGAGTTGGAATGGATATTTGGCATCATTAAAAATGTTTAGATTTTTTTTGGCCAGGTGATGTCTCCCTTTGGCTCAGTAGTCCACCAGATAACTGTATAACCAGTTATCTGGGAAACACTTGAATAGAAAATGGACAGACCGGGAGATAAACAAGGAGATAGAATGAAGTCTCTCTCAGCGTTTTGGTCCGGGAAGCAAAGAGACAGACAGCAGTTTAACCAACCAGGGCAGAGGCCACTTGTCCTGCCATGGTGAAGATCCTCTTCTCTGTCATCTCACATGGAGACTCTAAACCCACATTATCCTTCAGTGAAAGAGAAGAGGGAAAGAAAGTCAGTTATTGTCAGTCTCCTTATTCTAGTCTTTGAGTCAGACTACCAGAGCTGTCTTTTATGTAATGTGATGCACCTTTCTTTCTGTCTGTGTTCAGCTACTGCACTGTACCACACGGGTGCAGGCTTGTATGTCTGTGTCTGAAATGTAGGTGAACATACTGTACATGCCAATATGAAGTAACTATGTTTAATTGTGTTTCTCTTTCAGCAGTGGTAGTATTTATTGCTCTGTACTGCTTAACAAAGGCAAAGAGTAGAAATTACTTGCACTATATTTTAAAAGTTGCATCCTCAACAGTAATGAATAGGTCTTATAATTAATCACATAATTGTCCTTCTAATTAAAAGCTGTTGAACAGCATTTATTTCACTTCTGTGCCATTGATTTTTGGGGTTATAATATTGACTTATGAAGTGACTCTTATGAATACCTGACAGTTTGTAATGTAAACCACAGTGTAAAGCTGACTCTGAATAATCTGTCTTGGTTTCATGGTTTACTGTACCTTTCGACATCTCCACAGGTACCCCAGCAGATCTCTGTGCTGCAGCTCCTCCATAACCATCGTCAGGGGCGATTGAGCTGAAACCACACCTAGCAGTTCAGGTAGGAAGGGGTGTGACCCCAGTCCGGACATGAATGAAGCAAAACCCAGAAAGTGCTGCTTCTCACTGCTGTTTGCCATTTCTGTGGAAGAGGTTAGATAACAGAATGAGTTTTTTACTTTTACTTAATCGGGGAAGTTTCACTCAGAAGCAGTGCTCCTCTTTTTTGAGAACACCCTGTTTCACATTTGCACAGTTGTATTGCGTATTTTAATAATAATTATTGTGCCTGATAATAATCGGCCGATAATGGGACTTATGACGTCATACCGATAATTCCGATAATTAACATTTTTGGCCGATAAATGAAACCGATAATAATAAGCATCAATTGCTTTGATTTGGTCTGTTTTCCCCATGGTTTTGATCCGCCAGTACTACACACACTGCATCAGGCCGCTTTCATTCTCCCTGGTGTGTCCACTGGTATCTCCTGAATCTCCTCAATGTGAATTGTTCTCTACCGGTGTCCGCTCCGCTCGCATTTTCTGGCGGCGTCTCGGCAGGTTTCTGCTCTGCTCTCATACTCCACCGGTGTCTCCACTGGTGTCTACAAATGTCTGCTCCGCTCTCATTTTCCGCCAGTGTCTCAGATGATATCTTCTCTGGTCTCATTCTCCGCCAGTGTCTGCTCTCATTCCCCGCGTATGTTTTGGTCGGTGTTCTGTAGCTGTGCTGCTTCCTGACATTTTGGGGAATGTTCCACTCTATAGTTCCACGATAACTCAAACAGAATATTATTTTTGGCATTATTTTTGTACAATTCAAGTTGACATAAGAAATAGGATGGGAAAAAACCTAAAAAATATAAAAATGAAATTGATTTTGCTCTTAAAAAAAAGACAAAAAAATGAAAAATGTATTTTACAAAAATGTGATTTTTCCAGCTTTTTGTCTGAAATGTCTTTTTGATGAAAATGCACAAATTAAATTTGTCTGTACTCACCACATCTCAGCATTTCATACCCTCAGGTAATGAAAAACAAATGAAAAGAAATTATCGGTTATCGGTATCTTATTGGCCACGAGAAGCTGGAAATTAACGGTATTGGTTGAAATAATTATTATCGTGCATCACTGATTTTTAGCTCTATTTCTTATAAATTTAACCATACAAATTTAATTTGACAGTCAAACAAAATGATTTCTGTGCAAAGTCATCTGTAGTTTTTTTAAATGTGGAAAGTCACCTCACTGAGACTGCATAAGCTCTGATATGAAGCAAACCCAAAACTTAAAGAACACACAAAACTCTGGTTTCTATAACCCAATTATCAGAAATTTCCTTGTAACTCTCAGTTGCTGAGATAAAAGCAAAACAAAACATTTTTGTGCATTTCTTCTGCAGACGTGTAGTTGGCAGTTGGACCTCTTTGAGGTTTGGCTTTGTTCAGCTCAGTTTACCTTTGAGCACCCTCAGGATGACATTTCTGTTGTCCATGCGGGCTCTGTGGAGGGTGGCTGTGTCATTGGGCTTGATGGAAAAGGACACTGGCATGGCAGTGATCTGGCTGAAGGCACCGTGATGCCTCTCTGTGGACATCTGTGGTACTGCAGTCAGAGTCGGTCTTACATTCTGCTGCACATGTTGAATGGACATCGGCAGCTCTTCATGTTCTAGTGGGTTAATACCTGCTGGTGCTGTTAATAGAGAAAGATAGAAACAGCAGAATATTAAATATGTGTGTTGTTCTTCGGTAAATTGAGTTTAAATGAAAAATGGGCAGAGACTTGTGCATGCTTGCTCACCATCAATGCCCTGTAGGTGATGTCTGTGGCTGTGTCTTTGCGTGTGTCTGTGCGATGAGGTGTGGTAGCGTTGAATGGCTGCGATTCGTGTCTGCTTCCGTTCAGGACAATACCTCAGTAAGAGCAGTGCTAGTAAGGTGACCAGAGTCCCCAGCAGGAGCAGCGTAGGGACGATGATCACTGCTTGCAGATGCTCTTTGACAACTGAGAGTGAAAGAGAGAAGTTCACGTGTAAAAATCAGGCCTGAGAGGAGTTAATGCATTGTCAAGACTTGTCCCACAGCGGGATTGTCCTCCCTGTTTCTAAATTCTCCTTCAGTCCTCACTGCTTGTTTGAATTGTTGGTATGCACTGTCTTAAATTGATGTTCAAATAGGGCTGCTCGACTTTCGCAAATATCATAATAACAATAATTTATGTCAGTAATGAGATCTTGACTATTGAACAAGATTTCTCATTTGGAAACATCATTCATTTAATTAATTTGAAGAAAAATGTGTCTTTTTATCAGTAAATTTTCTTGACCTTTATACATAATTTAACTGAAAAACAGGCTCAAGGTAAATAAACATGCCACGGCCTGGCTCAGAGTGAGTTTGGGCAGGGAGGGGTGAAAGTGCACTGCTGTAAAGGGAACAGGTTTATAACACGTGACAGAAAAACATTTCCAAACAGAATGCAGCACAACAAACCATTCATTTCGACGATCTTGATTTCATAAGCGAAGGAAGCCAAACATAATTAATTAATAATTAATGATAATGTGATTAATTGCCTAAATATTAAAATACAACAACATGATTTTGTTGGCTGTTAAAAGCACCTCCCAAGTTTTGAGAAGATTGTGCATTTTCACCAGTTCAGTAGTTTGGATGGTCTTGTTTCTTGTCATGTCCTCAATGCCACTGCTTGAAGACCAGATGAGATTTCTTTTCTGTGTATCCTTCGGTTTAAAAAAATCTGTTTGTCAGTCTTTTTTTTCAATATTGAATATATATTTAATAGAAATTCAGTTGTTTTACACATGTGGTATTGAAGAAGTAGGGATAGCTTGGATGACCTTACCTCGCTCTGTATTTTTAAAGATATTTTTAGGGTGTTTTTTTTGTCTTTTTTGGATGGCACAGACATAGCGTGAAAGGGGGAGAGAGAGGGGATGACATGCAGTAAATGGCCGAGGCCAGACTCAAACATTCAGCCGCTGCGGTCAGGACATAGCCTCTGTATATAGCGCGCCCACTCTACCAGCTGAGCTACTGGGTGTCCGTCACTCTGTATTTTTAAGATATGTTTATTGCAATGGTACAAGAAAGGCAACAATGAAAAGAAAATTAGCTTTTTAATCAGATGATTTCTATAATCACTCAATACAGAATTCACACTGTTCAGTTAAAGCTCAGCATATTTGGACCTTGAACCAGCTCTCAAATTCTGATATTTTAGTTAAGTATTTTTGTCCTTATTTCTACACTTTTTATCATTATAATAATGAGTCTGCATAATTTAAATTTGAGGAGCACTTGCCAGAATTGCTTGTCATAGTCATGGTTTATTTCATTCATGGTTATTGCATTGCTCATTGTCTTCGCTTTACTTGGCTTTTAAACAACTTGCCCTGCTGCATTTTTGATGCATTGCCAACATAATACTTTAGACTGTAATTAGGCAGTAAGACTGGATTGGGCACCTTAAATGAGTCATAATCATGGTGAGTCAGACAGCACTGAATTGGGCTGGGTATCGCTACTTGATTCCTTTAAACCGGTATGGACTGAAATAACTCAGTATCCAGTAGTATCATAACTTCTTCAGTTTAATGATAACTGCATTTGATCCTGTCTGTACACAGTTTTAGAAAAAAAATTGTATGGTTTTGCTCCCACCCAGTCACTGCAAGCATTTTTCGATTTAATGCAACATGTTGTAGTAGTGTAGTTGACAGAGATGCTATTAAGTAAATATTTAGCATTTAAACACTTAAAAATGTATAATATTAATGGTTTAATGATAAATGATTTGCATGGGGAGGAGTGGTGGTGGCATTTTACACAACTGAGTGCTTTCATTCACACAATGGATATCAAATGTATATTGATTGATATGTAAAAGTATAAAAAAAACGGTATCAAATGAAGTCATCTATTGGTATCAGTATCACTTTAAGGGTACCGATATCATAATCTTTAAATGATTCGCTGTCTTATTGCTGAGTCACTGAATACATGCATTTCCCTGTTGAGTCACTGACCCACTTTTTTGATAGCTGTGCCAAGCAGAAAATGCATAAATGTTATACAAGATTTTACCCACAAGGTTTCGCTGGATTTCCCCGAGTGATATTGTATTTGTCATTTTTTATTGCTTTCATTTATTTTTCTCTCTCATTTTATCATTTATAATTATGTGTGTTCTCCATATTGTTGCTTAACTAGCAGGCATTTTAATACCATACCCTGGGTGTAGACCAACATATGTTTGCTGTTTCAGTAGCCATGAAATCCATCATTTCACACACCTCCTGTTGTTGCATTCTTGATATAAATCCAGGGTTTTTATAAAGAAGATAGTGGAATGTAAAGTCACTGGTTTGTGCAAACATGTTCTGGTTGTGGCACATTCTCAGGTGTGGTGAGAGATTTGTAGGACAGCATAAATCATTTCTTGTCATGCTCACTACAGACTTGGTTTTGAGCTTGAACTTTCGACACCTTTCCTCCACAAAGACTCAATTCAAGTACAGGAGTTAAGCCTGTTTAGTCTTTTATGTTTCTTAACCTTAATGTCCTGACTCACCAAGCTGACAGAAGAGATTTAGAGGCAACAAAAGCCCCTTGCTGTGTCACCCTCACACAAAAATTTCACAAGAACAGACCAAACCGATAGCCAACAAGCATGTACGTTCTGCATCTGCATTACAGGAAATACCTCTCCATACCGGCAGATGACGGTCGTCTATATTCATCATTCAAAACGGGAAACTGGAAGACCTCTATGACGCTAGTTAGCCAGTTAGCACATTATTAACACAACTAATGTTGAGAGAGCAAAGTTTATTTACCGTTTGCCAGTGAACAAAAACACAACCCATCGGGAAACATTTCTGCTAAAGAGCTTAATGACTAAAGAAAAACAGTCATCTTATATAACGGTTCTTTTTTTTTGTTTTACCTTACTCCCTCTTGACTTTACCCCTCTGTTTACATTTTTAATTTTTTGTATGTGTGCTGAGCTGAACTGCCAATCAGAGTGATTTCATTCACCGATGGGCTTCATGATAGCCACCATCGATTCAACATGCTGAATCGGTGGATAAAAAACACGGATATTGGACATTAGCCAAATGTAGGCGGACAGCCGACCGTCGGCTTGGTGTGTTACAGCTTTTAGACTTGCCCACTCCACTGATGGATTGACTCGTATTCTGCAGTGAGACTTTAGCTAAGGTCGGGTTTTGAAAAAAAAAAAAACATGCATGTGTAAGGACAGCTTAAGAAGTTAAACAAAGGCAACTATGAAGGTGTAGAAAGTCAGCAAATATGATGCAAAATTAACCTGAACTACACAGAGCAAATTAAAAGGAATTCTTCTGCAAAAAACTTATTGTTGTAACTCAACACTGGACGCATAATACATGAGATCATAGTTACAATGTAACCGCGTTATGATATAGTTGAAAGTACAGATTAATTTAAAAAGTAGCACTGCATCTCCATAAATGCAACCTTATTTTCATATGACAAAAGCTAACAGACACCATTTGCTTGTTGAAAATCTAGATAACACAATTAAAATCACATAGACTTCCCAGCAGAATCTATGAATCAGCAGTATAACTCCATCTGATTGTGTAATCACACATCACTCGAAGCTCAAGTATTTCGTGTGACCTTATCTGATAGCTAAGTGTTGCAACATGGCTGTAGATGCCAGCAGTTTCACAGTTAAATAAATACTGAAATCATTATGTACTTTATGGTTGTTAAATACTTGTTCATTGTCACATTTTGGTCACACTGTCAGCAGTTTATGGATGAGACCTCAAATATAAGAAAATAATAAAAAAACAGGGTGATTATGACAGCAGCGAGGATGTGCTGTTCACTGTGGATACAGGAGGATACACAGAACAACCTCTGCACAGGGAGACTGAATGGGCCTAAAGAGAGAGGTGTGTAAGAGGAAGGAAGTTCTACGGTTGCGAAAATGTAGTGCCAAAGGGAAGGGCAGTCTGGCAGCACAGTGAAGTGGTTAAAATATTCTCAGTATAGCCTCAACTTAGATTGACATGCATTTTTAGGTAGGCCTTTTTTTAAGGTGCTAAAAATTTCCTTATAACTCCTGTCCACGGCAGAACATAGCTTAGCTTTCATAGTGGTGCTCCTGCCTGCTTTTCCAAACTGGGAGTGTGCCAACTGACATCTAGCATAGGTAATACAGTGAGTTTGGAAGCATACCCTTTTTTACTTTACTTTACTACTTTACTAAACTTTTAATTTGCTGATTGGTTACCAGGACAAATCATGCAACTGTAGGTCTCAAGAGGACTAAAAAGTGAGACAGAAGTGGGAAAAAAATGGGGGGGCTTCTTCCTAAAACTCAGAAGCTTGAATCATCCATTTTGATCCCTCAATTGACTGAGATTCTTTTAAGTCATGGAGTCCTTTTTTCTGTCAGTCACTGCAGTGTACTTCTGAGAACGTTTTGGTTCTTAGATTTAGCTGCAGAGTGAGTGCTCCTCACTTTGATGCTGCTCTTTGTTACAGGCAGCTGCGTGCAAAGCCGTACTTGCCCGGAGGAGGAGAGGGTTGCCCCGTCAGGCTGCAAGATAACCTTATCTTGGATGAATTTGCAGCTCTGATAAAATACAATCTCTGGCTTTTGTTTGATGTCTAGTGTCAGGAAAAAAATAAGCACATTTCTTATCCATTGCTAGTGTTCTTAGCTTTTGTAAACTACTTGTGTTACTTTTCGCAAATGTCACTGTCACACTGAACGTCCTGCTGAACCTTATTCAAACTTTGCAACTATATGTCAGAATCAGAAATACTTTATTGATCCCGGCGGGGGAATTGTTGTTCGTTACAGTCACTCTGATGCCAAAGAGAATTATAGACAGTAGAAATAAGTAGTTTGAGCATTTAAAAATATCAGTGTATATAATGTGCTGGGTGTGTTAAGTGTGTAAAAATATAAAACTGTGTGCCAATGTATAAAACTAGTATGTGAAGTTAGAAATGTAAAATACGTCTGTGATGCTACAATGTACAACAGATAAGTACTTGAGCAAGAACATAAGAGTAAAAATATATATAATATAACAATATGTGTACCATTTTACCTATAGCCTACATTCAAGAGTTGAAAGAATATTGCACATTTGAATAATTACAGAGTATTGCTGTTGGTAAATTATTGTGCTAGTTTTTGCAGTTAAGACAGTATATAAAGCATTATGGCATCTTAAAAAAAACTATTATCTGTATGGAAGAAATAATAATAATAATAATAATAATAATAATAATAATAATTATATTTGCATTGTTGAGCCAAATCTGAGTTGACTAACATTATTCTGAGTCAGGTACAGCCCTGCAGAAAAGTACATAGAATGTATTTTCCCTACAGCCGGTGCCAGGTAGATCCAACACTCACTGCCAAATGAATATGGGCATGTTTCAGGTTCGTAGAGAAAGCACCCAAAAGAGGAGGGATGTGAGGATGGGCAGACAAAAAAAGGAAAATGGAGATGGAAGGCATAATAATAGACAGGTTGAGGAGAAAGCATAGGAAGGGAGAGGGTGTAGGTGATGATAAGGGGAGAGAGGAAGAGTGGCAGTTGCGTGCTTACTACAGAGGTTGTCGTCCGGTGCGCACAGATTATCGGCCGTGGAGTTGGATGACATGCTGGAGAGGAAGAGAGGAACACAGATCAACATTACTATAAGTCTGAGGATGAGATCAGCATTACCTCTGCTCAGCAGCCACCCTAAATCCTCTAAGCTTAGATAAGAGTGAAGCAGCAACTGCCTCTGTATACAGTATAGCTAAGTGAATAAGCTCATTCAGATTTAAACTGTGCTTTAAGAGCTATCATTGAAGTTCAGTAAACAGCGGAGCACACATGCCCAGAAGGAAGTCGACTCTTAGTGATCAACTTTTAGAACGTTTTAGGAAATGTAAATATTTACCGTGGCCTTTTTTTATCTCTACTTGCACAGCAAATATTAACCATGACCTTTTTAATCTGGACTTGCACGGCAAATATAAAGAGGAGTACCCAATGATTTTTTTTTCTCAGCGGATAGTTAACCAGCTATCACTTACATAGATAATAGAGGAGCAGAGATCAGCATTACCACCGCTCAGCTGTGACCCAAAATCCATAAAAGCCTTGAAAGGATAACCCGGCATTCAGCGGCCCATTAAACTTCTCAAATCACACACATGATATACCAGACGTATTTAATTTAACATTTGCTTGGAACTGTTAAGGTCTCACATCAGTAGTTTGATATTGACCATACAGTACAAAGTCATTTTGGTGAAGTGACCTCCTCTAAATGGAGTAGCTGATCAGTTGGTTTTTAGGGGAAGTGTGAGTGCAGAGTTTTCCATACATTAATGTAGCAGCCCGCCACAATTAAGAGGCGAAGTCCCTTCCATACAGGTGAATAACTATGTGACCCCAAAAGTATGTACATAGTTAAGTTCACTTTCCTTTAGATTAAACCAGCTGCATTCCCACGTAAACGGAGCTTAGCAGAGCTACAATAGCTTGGGGAAATAGCAATATGTGGGCACTGAATTTGATTAATTTACTGTTTATTAGACTACAAATGAGAAAAGATCTAGCTAGTTGTCTGCTGTCACCAAAAATCAAGATTGAAAAAACTGAAATGAAAGTCAACTGGAATAAATCAAGTCTGAAATACAGCAAGCTTGGACTGTCTCATATGCATGTGTGGGCAGCAAAGTACATCTGGCTTTGGTAAGTTAGAGAATGAGCTATGTGAGAACAGTCAAATTTCTAATGAAATCTAACTCTGTAAGAAACACTGCAGTGTGTTCTGAAAGGCAGGTTTTCTGAGTCTGTGTATTTGTATGCAAATTCCCCCTGAGCACATTTGATTGTGTATATTTAAATTTGGCCTTTTCAAACAAGCATATTTTAAGCAACAAGTAGATCTTACTTTCAAATAAGAAGGTTAAAAGTAAGGACGCCCATTTGGGATCAAGGGACACACACTGTTTCCAAGATGCCCTCGAAACTACTTTGAATAAGTAAAGGCACGTATACTGTTGTTCCTGTGTCCATCTGATTTTTATTTTTTGGGCATTTGCCTTTCATCGATAGGACAGCACAAGTGTGAAATGGGGAGAGAGAGAGGGAATGACATGCAGCAAAGGGCAGAGGCCGGAGTTGATCCCCGGGCCGCTGCAGTGAGGACACAGCCTCTATACATGGGGCGCCTGCTGTAACCACTGAGCCACCAGGCGCCCCTCCATCTGATTTGTTTAACAAATGTAGTCGAGTGAAATCTGTCTGAAACAGAAAGGGGGTCAAGCTAACAGTTAAGCCAGTGTTACATCTTGACATTTTATCAATTTGTGCAAATATCAAAGTACCAGTAAAGTGTAACATTAAGTAAGAAAATAACCATTGTTAAACCACAGACGAGACAGCATCCTCATTAAAATCAGTTTACTCTCTTTTTTCTGTTGTAATATCAATTTTAGATCATGTATAAATTGTAAGATTAAAAAATAATACAAAGCTTTGTTGAATATTGAATTCTCATTGTCCATTACACGTTTTCAGCATTTTCTGTCATTTCTGAAAAACACTTGACTGTTTCAGGTTTAATCACCTCTAGGCAGCTACTATGTCAAATTGATGATTTTTGATGTTTTTACTTTGAAGTAACCTTCTATTAGGTTGTTTAGCTTATTTTGAAGTCATGAGCTTTATGTGTCAAACAAATACTGCTAAGCACTTAGTGTACACAAGTGCCTTGACTAATGTATTTGTGTTGTGAAGGATTCCAGGATAACTTGCCTATGGCTATGAGCAGCTCACATGTTGTCAGTCAAGTAATACTTAAGAAATTGTTCTCATGCCTACCTTGTCCTTTTCTGTCATCTGAAGAAGTGGTTCACCAAACGCTGTGAAACGCTTGTTATGTCACTACAGGCCGTTGTGTTGATGTAATGGTTCTATAAGCATTAGTGCGCAGACACTTGTTCATGACACCAAACAGTACAAGAGCGAAGTGTGTTTGTAACCTGTCTATGTGGTAATAATGCAGCATCAGCCTCACCTCGCAGAGCATTGAAACGTCTTTTTATAGTTCTCTCGGTGTGACACATACACACCCCCTAACGTAGTCACACTGGTATGAATAAGCATTTTTTAAGACAAAACACACACTTTACTCTTTCGAAAGGATGCATGCCATCGAACCTGTTTGTCTGCATTGTTTTCTCACATTCAGATGCACCAGTAACACTCCTGCATCAACACACACCTGCATGCACAACAAAAGACTGGGCCATCTCAAAACACACACAGACATGCACACTTACACTACAAGAGCAGACACTAAAAGTATGCTGTTAAGGACACACAGACGTGTTAAGACACAGATAAAACATGTGGTGATATACAGTTAGTGATACCATCTATTCAAATGTACAGTAGCTTACAGTACTGCATGTGGATGTGCACACCTTTTTACACATGAAATAATGCAGCATAACTGACACAGCACTTATACATGGACACACAAAAAATAATATTACATTGCAAAGACACAAATAAAAAAAAGAATACATGAAGATTACATGAAAATTACACAGTAACACTATTTAATTTGCCTCAGTGTTTTCTTTTTGTTTGTTTTTTTGTCATCTTACCTGGCTGACTTTCTGGGACTGCAAAGGTGTCAAACTCTGTGTGCTCCTCTTATCCAAACCACGTAGTTTGCTGTCCCTGCAAGCCATACAAGTGTAGAGCTGTAAGGCAAATTCAAGTCCCCCCTCTCAGTTTTCATGTTTTCCAAGTCGCTCTGCAGTATGTTGTGAAATCCAAAGGCAGACACATTTCCAGTGTAGAACCTGGTGACGTTAGAGCCTCTGTTTCTGTTTTGCTGTCACCGGCACAGTGAGCTTTCTCACTCGTGTCTTTCCTCTCTCTCTCAGGTTGGCCACACCCACCCCTCCAACACTTTTTCCTCGCTGCCCTTATCACCTGCACACACCTTGCACTCAGTGTTATATTTGCTATGTGCATGTATTTGTGTGTTGCGGTTCATGTGCATTTGTGTGTTTGTCAAGTTTTCAGACAGCAGGATGTATTTGTTAACTCGACAGACTTGGGGTAACTAGGTGGAGGGGTAACACAGCGTATTCTGTCACCTTTGATGCATTTAATCTTGTATCTAGTAATGGTGAAATATCATCTATCCAAACAAATGAATTTATTGTAATTTATGGTACAGCACTGGCTGAAATTTGTATGCTATTCCCTAGGGCAACTTAGAAAGAGAACTTTTCTGAGATAACTAAAGGGACAATGATTAGAAAATTGTGAAGATATTATAAGACTTGTAAAAGCAAAGTACATTTTCAAAAATATAATGCAGTTCACTGAAGACTCAAGAAACTGACTTGATGTAGTTTGAAATCACAATAGTTGCTCAACATTTGGTTGCTAAATGAAACAGAGCACAGGTATTATGTCCTTGCCTCAGAGGGTTTTGAAAGGTTGTAGTCTAGATCTTGCAGATAAAAACTACAAAGTAGATAAATGAGAACTGAACTTTCTATTGTGTTGAAACACTGAGACAGTTTTTATTTACCATTTTCATGCTGGCAAGATAAAAAAGAAATTGATTCCAATGCACTTATCAATTCTATTTGAGCTGGAAGGCGTGACACTAGCTCTGGTGTGTGTGTGTGTGTGTGTGTGTGTGTGTGTGTGTGTGTGTGTGTGTGTGTGTGTGTGTGTGTGTGTGTGTGTGTGTGTGTGTGTGTGTGTGTGTGTGTGTGAGATCAGTACTGGTGTTAAATAATCATGACTTTTCACCTGCTGTATCACCTCCACCCTCTTCCCTTTAAAAAGCCAAGCTGGTGCGTTGACACACCCACACACTGACAGCTCTTTGGTGGTCAGGTTTCTATACAGCCTTTATATTGACCCGTATGGCTCTAGAGCTGACATGTTTTCACTACATTTATGGAGTCAGGGTGTGTGTCCATATAGCTTTATTTAATAAATGTGCTGGCAGAGGACTGTTGAGTGCTTTGTCTCAGCACTTTTCTGATGAAGTGCTGCCCGGGCTTCTACAACATCTTGACATTAAATTGCATTAATTTAATGTTCATGTTTCATAGATTTTGCTTGGACATGTTGTGGGTTCTGACAAGCAACCCTTCTGTTGGTTTTGTGACTGTTTCCACTCTCCTACCTTTTGTATACATTAGTCTTTGACTCTAGTAGGATTTGGTGCTACATTTCTGTGTCTTTGTAGATTTTCAAGGGTGGTATTCTTGTCAGCTTAACTATCTTTACTGCTGATGAGCATGTGCAGGGATTTAGTGCTTGGTCAGAGTCAGAGTCAACAGTCTTTATTTCCTTAATTTACCAGACTGTCTTTCAACAGTCCTATGCAGCAAAGACAAGTTTTTGCCATTCTTATTGATTTGTGGAATCTAATTTGTCCACCTTCAGTACCGTGGTGATATTAAATAAGTCTAACAGCATTGTTATTGCATGTTGTGCCTTGACAGCTGATGTGAACTAGACTTGCTCATGTTTATTGTCCATGGGAAAACAACTACTTAGGATGTGTTAAAGCATAGACAACATAAGAAGACATTTAAAGTTACCTACAGCACAACCATGAATGTAGTGCTATATTCTCTTGCAATAGGAAGAATTTCTGGACTAAACCCATAAACTGTATAAAATAATGGATGTAGCCACAGTGACTTTACCCATTGTTTGTGGAGTTCTGTTTTGAAGCCTCCAGTTTGGCATTTTGATTGTTGCCATCTTGGATTTTTTAAGCCAGAAGTGACCATATTTGACCACCCATAAGAGGGTGGGGCAAATCCTAAAACTGCTATCTTAGTTAGCATGGTGCATTTACAGCTATTTTTGCAAGTGAAAAAAAGCCATGAAAATAAAATGTACTTTGCAGAAAAACTGACTCCTTATAGTGTGTTTTAGTACAGCCAAATGCTGCACATGCCTTGTTAGATTACCAAAATTTTTGCTTTCATGAACTGTAAATGGACTGAAGTAGCGATGGATATGGCTACCCTGTACTCTGTGAATCTGACACTATCATGCTTACGTTATTTTACCAATATTTACACTGTGGCAGCGACTTCTCAGTGGACAGCAGCCACCTGTCACTTAAAGTTGCCACACCATTAATTATGCATACATTTCAGACTTAATAACGTTTATATTGGCAAGTTATATTAAAAACTCACCTCCCGTATAGTCATAAACATAGACATTGTTTAATTTTATTTTATTTTTTTATTAGGCTGTAAGCATGTTTATTTCTGCTGTAAAATGTAGGCATGTTACATGGGAGTCAATGGGGATTGAACTGCAGTTTTTAGCACCCCTGTGTTGGCTTCTTTTTTCAGCTCCAGAGGTTGCCGCTTGGTAACACCAGTAACACTAACTTCCTTAGCAAGCTTATGCATGTCTTTTGAGATT
This sequence comes from Plectropomus leopardus, assembly GCF_026936395.1. Classification (NCBI taxonomy): domain Eukaryota; kingdom Metazoa; phylum Chordata; class Actinopteri; order Perciformes; family Serranidae; genus Plectropomus; species Plectropomus leopardus. Next base: position 30,266,864 of record NC_142192.1, on the reverse strand, counting down.
TTGAACAATAAGTATCAGGTAGAGTCCTGTGAATTGCTTTGAATTTTAGTCTTTTTGTTCACTGCTGACTTAACTTCACAGGGTTGGCCAGTTAGCTTGGCAGTTAGCGTGAGGCACGGAGGGGTAACCCCAGCTGGATCTAGTTTACACCATGTCAGAATATGTGTGAGAGAGAGTGAGTGTGTGTTTGTGTAGGGCGCCCATGCATGTGTATGTCTATCCCTGTGTGGTAATGCGGTCTGTCTTTGTGTGTGTGTGTGTATGGGTGTGTGTGTGTTTGCGTGAGTGTCCTGGCTGGGTATCCACAGCGGTCCTGGTAATGCTGAGACAGACGGTGAGCGGGTGGGTTTATTTTTGGGTCAGTGACAGTGTGTCAATGGCCGCAGATGCGTCGGAAAGGAAGGCTCTGAGATACAAGCAAACCCTGGTGAGTGTTCCCCTCTCGTTCCTCTTATTCTTTCTCTTTCTGTTGATCTTTCTGTCTGTTTGTGGTCATCTCTTTGTCTCTGCGTCAGCCTCTGTCACGCTTATGTCTCAGTTGTGTGTTTGCAGTTTCTCTCCCTGAATCACTCCTGTCATTCTTGCATGACGCACCTGTGTTGGCAATGTCAACACTACATGTGTATGGATGGAGCCTGTCTAACTTATTGTCTGTGTGTGTGCCAGAGAATGAACCACATTGTGTTGCGTGTATGTGTGTGTGAGTTCTAGACATGGTGAAGACCAATTAGCCAATGTATAACAACAGGGTCACGCAACAGGTGCTTAGACACTGTGCTCCTCCTTCACCCCTGATCTTGGCATGCACATATACACGTGCACGCACACACACACTTTGTCGCTGTCTTGTTGTTTCCTTCTTTCCCGGCTGGCCACCTGTTTGCTACCCTTTCTGCGCCTCATTTCTTAAGCCCTGGATGGTCTTAACACATCTAGGAATTACTTTTGTGTTATGTGTGACTCAGTGTGTTGTGTTTGTACAGTATATGTGTCCTTCAATGTACATCTGTGTCCGTCTGAAGTGTCTGTGCATCCATATTTTTGCATGTGTGCTCTTGTGTTAATACCTCAGTATGCGATTGTACTTTTATTTGTGTGCTTGTCTGTGTGTGTTCTTAAATAGGGAAACCCGATCATACATTTGCAGAGGTGCTAATCTTCACCATTCATGTATGTTTTTGGTGTGGAGGGTGTCTTGGAACATCTGGAGGATTATCATCGTTGCTTAGGAATGTTCTCCTATAGAAGACTGAATGTTCTCAGTTGTTTAGGGATGTAAATTAAGAGACCAAAAAAAATAGAAACACTTGTTGCCTGTTAGGTAATGCAATAGCCCTGAAATAATTTCTTGTTGTGTGTGCGCAGCTTAAAGAAGGGCCTCTGGTGCTGAGCACAGAATATACTTCCTCTAATAGAAGTTGAGGAGAAAAAGTGAAAGAACAGTCTTTTATTGTTCATACAAATTAAAATATGGTAAATGACAAACGATAATAGAATTCAGATGATATGTAGATGGCAGGAGGGAAACCAAGCGGCTTGTACATTATAAAAAAAAACCCCAAATGTAATTATGGATATAAAAAATTTTGCACTCTCAAACATTTGATACCAGTTAAAGTTTTGCAATGCTTTGATGACATTTTTCCCTCTTTTTTTTTTTTTTTCTCGAGTGTGTGTGTGAGTCCCTTTGTTATTATTCTGTGTCCCCTCTCTAATTTCAGATATTTTTTCGGGTCTGTGAACGCAGGCAGAACTTTTTATGAGTTCTTTTTTTTTTCCTTGGCAACAGTTTGAGGAGTTTGAGTTGCAGGGTGAATAATTGATATGTTGATCCAGTCAGAGCTGATCTGATCAGTGGATGAGAGTAACAGCTGCTGCAAAAGCGAACTTTTAGACCCGCTGCAGTGAATGGTTAAACTTCACCTTCAGTGCGCCTGGAGTTCTGCTGCTCCATCTGTGCCCAAAGTACGGGCTATGCTCTCAGATCACTGTGCAATGAATAACCAAGTGGCAAGATGTTCCAATAGTGCTCCTAATGAACGGTCCAGCTCCAAAAATATAAAATCAGTGCATGGCAGCTGATGTTTCAGTCTTGATGGTCTGCCACAGATAAATGAATGTAAAGGCAATCCTGCTGTTTTTTATGTCTTATGTGAAGCTGTATAACCTCATGTTGTAGTTCATGTTTTGAATATCTTTAATTTAAAAAAAAAAGAATATTTGAAGCTTAGTTGAAGAAAAGGTTTGCATTTAAGCATCTGGCAAAAATATTTTGAGAAATAGAAATATAATGTTTACACAATTGACTTGTTTTGTAATACTGTGAGCTTTGTATTCTGAAAATATTTTTAAAAAATATATATATTTATATAATGTTTATACCCTGAAATACATAAAGATGCAGAACCTCTGCAGTGCTGATTGGCTGGTATGTTAGCCCTGGTGATGATGGTGACCTGTAAAATTGAATGGTTGTTGAAACCTTATGCCTATGAGTAGTTCAGGAAGTGCAAAGTCATGTAACATGTGTGTAAGTGCATTTTTCAAGAGTCATGCAGGCTGGAGGTATCCCTTATGTTTACACTGTCAACCAAGGTAGCAGGGCTATAAACAGGAGAGCTGTGTGAATTATTGTTTTACGATTTATATTGTTTTGAATAGGGCTGGGCAATATGAAGAAAATCAAATGTAATATTTTTGATCAAACACCTCAATATTGATATTGCAATGAGATATTATAGAGTTGACTACAGTAGCTTTCACAAAATACTCACACAGTGAGATTTCGTATGTGTAATGTGATATAATGACAAAGTGGGTAAATAATGGATAAGCTGGGACAATTTGGTTAAATTCAGAAAACTGCATCACTTTACTTAAATGCAGCCTTTAAAGTGGGAAAAAAATAACATATTAGGATATCCATTGCATCCAGTGCATTTCGTGTGTGTGTGTGTGTGTGTGTGTGTGTGTGTGTGTGTGTGTGTGTGTGTGTGTGTGTGTGTGTGTGTGTGTGTGTGTGTGTGTGTGTGTTTCTTCTCAGTGTACGTTGTGTGTTGGTGTGTTCATGGTTAATGGTTCCTTGAAAAATCTGAATCTGAGACAAATAAGGAAAACACAGTCAATAAGTAAAACTGCATAATAGCAATAAGAATTATAATATTAATTCCTACTGCGCTCAGCTACAAAGACACGGCACGCTAGTGGGAGGTGGCAGTCATGTAGAGAATGTATGGCGTTAAATCCAGCTCTATTTTAGAAGACCTTCATATGCATTAGGTTTGACTTCAAATGAAGGCTTATAACGGCATGCAAACACATTCAAATGTACACATGTAGCTCTGTGTTGGGATATGTGGACATCAGAAGGCCCACAAATAAAGTTCAATGGAGTTTATTCTCACCATGTGATATGATCCACCTTGGAAAGAAAACATCATCACCTTATGACCATCACTACATCGTCAATAAATATCTCTAAATATAGAGAGAATCTAACTTGTACAAAACGGTTGAGATTTTGACATTATAACAATAATTAAACAGTAGCATGTTGCCCTCAACCATAGTGCAAACTCTAACCAAATCTCCAGAAAATCTGCAGAAGAAAATACAGTATATATGCATTTCCATCCACTTCTGTTATGTCAAGAATATCAGTTGATGGCGATAAACAGTATGTAGCGCTAAATCACTTGGCGGTAATGATTTTAAACCATAGCAGAAGTAAAGGGTGAAGTCCAATAGCAGCAGTCAGACCTCAGATGATAAAAGCAATTTAGAAAACATGATGAGGTCATGGATCACAGCTGTTTGTTTCATGTATTAATATAAGGAATGTTTTCGTCTCATTGCACCACAGTGATCTGATGTTTTCATCTGCTGCAAGTTTTAGGTCCTTCAGTGAAGTGGAAGCTTCAGTGGATGTTTTAAATCCCATGCTTCATTTACAGGATTTTTTTTTCTAAGTCTGTTTCCAATTCACATTGTTGCATTTTAATTTTATTAATGCATCAACTTTTATACCTCAACCAACAGTAAAAACTTCCAGCAATATTCAGATTTTTGTTTTATTTCTGTTTTTTTCTGCACAAATTGAACATGCACATGAAACATGTATAAAGTATAAACTTTGTTGTGAGGCATACAACCAGGTAGATAAACATATATGGACACTGATGGGTACTTAACAGTTTCCAAAAGGCGATGACGTTGAGGTGATGACGGTTGTGGCTCAGGAAGTGGAGTGGGTTGTCCATGAATTGGAAGATGGATGGTTTAATCCCTGGCTCCTCCAGTCTGTATGTCAAAATATCCTTGGGTAAGATATTGAGTCAACGGTGTGTGAGTGTCTGTGACTGTTCAACTGATTAGCAGGTGGCCCCTTGTATTGTAGCCTTGGCCACCAGTGTAGAAACATGCGTGTGAATGTGGCATGTAGTATGAAAGCACTTTGAGTGGTCAGAAGACTAAAATGGCTAACTACAAATCCAAATCCATCCATTTACCACCGCTAACTGGACAATCCCTTTTTATCTTAAATCTTTTGAGGTTGGTCAGCTCATACTTCCTCTCTGTAAGTCCTTGAGGGACTAAAAGACAGCTGGAAGGACAGAGTGAGAGAGGGACATAGGAGAAACTGAGGAATATGTTGAGCCATTGAAAGGTACACTGATGGTGAGAGAGGGAGAGAGGTGTGGGAAGTGTAATGAGGAATATTGGATCACACCGGTGCTAAATTTAGCCCAGAGTAGTGTTTCAGCGGCAGAGAGTAGGGGGCATTGAAGGAAGGAGGTAAGTGATTAGTGCAGAGTACAGTTTCTCTGCTCAGGAAGGAAAACAGGAAGGAGAGGTGGAATGAGGTAAAGGAGGAAGAGCGTCACATGGATGGATTTCTGACAACATAGCTAACTCTGTGGTGTCCATGTTGGAGGTTCTCATGTCCTGGGATTCATAGCACTCACCAAGAAGTGAGCCAGGCTCTGAAGCAAGTTTTACATAATGGCCAAAAGTGGAATTGCACTGTCCGAGTCCGTCACTTGATGTCCACGGGCCCAGAAAGACTTCCCCCCATTGACTTACATCGAGAAAGAGATGTCTGTAAATCAGTAAATACTTTTCTGTAAGCGACAAAACCCCTTGCGAAACAACTTATTTCGCTATCTGGATTTAAGCCATCCAGTTCGATAACATTTTGAAAGTCTAAAAGATCTGCAAGATTAAATTTTTTACACCTCCATTGAAGCTAGCGAAGCACTAACCTGGAAGTCAGGTTAGTGCGGTAGTTACCTGCTTGAGCACACTCGGTTGCGCTCGGCCGCCATAATTCTCTCATGTGCATACTTTATGGGCCATTACATAGGGGTGTTTTATACCCTGAAAAAAAAGTTTTTTTTCTTTATGTGTTATGTGTTTTTGGTTGTCCCTCTGTCAGTCAGTCTGGCAATGCAATATCTCAAGAATGCCTCGAGAAAATTTGTTCAGTTCAGTTAAATTTGAGAAAAACAAAGAAAACATTATTTTCTCCATTTTCAAGCTCTATCTAGCACAGTCTAAAACGATTGTGATTGGTTTAAAGAAATACAAACAGGCCTTTGACGGCATTTTTACCCCATATAGCAGAATGATAATGTGTGTTTCCAGACCTCTCTCTAGAGCTGACACAGTGCTACGGATAGGTCTGGATACGTGTGACTACTCAAGGTGTGATGTTGACAGTCTATCGTGTATCTGTCGGGTATTACATCATGGTAAGGTGATATTCGTCCCCTTTTAGGTGCATTTGTGTGCATTCTTTGTGTGTAATGCTCTTGGAGACATGACCTGTTCGGACATTTCAGCAATAATGTATGTTGAAAAAATCCTTCCTTATTTGAATACATGGAACAACTGTTTTCTTGTGTTTTTTATTTCAAAAAATACTTGCACTGCTAAGCAACAGTATGTATACTCAGGTGAGAGACACTATGCTGTGTGTTACATTTAACATTGAACCTGTGAGCTTCTATTGTTTGAGTGTGTGTTGTGTGTTGGCATTCAGTTACAGCACATTGTGTATTATGCTGCTCAGGTTTCACTGTGCATTGACTGGCATCTCTGCTCATAGAGCATCGCTGATGCCTTCTGTGTGTGTGTGTGTGTGTGTGTGTGTGTGTGTGTGTGTGTGTGTGTGTGTGTGTGTGTGTGTGTGTGTTTGTGTGTGTGTGTGTGTGTGTGTGTGTGTGTGTGTGTGTGTGTGTGTGTGTGTGTGTGTGTGTTAATCCATCCATCCGTCTATCCATCAATCTGTCTGTCCATGAACCTGCTAAATTAGAAGCTGCTGAAAGGTTACTGCACGGACATCCAAAGTGTCAGCACCAGACACAACTTATCAGCACGTCAGTTGTATTCCTGGAGTTCTATTGTGTGCTGTGGATGTACTAAGAATATATATGAGCCCTGTGCTAATATTTAAACTATAGTGCTGGAGAAAAAGACAGTGCTTCAGCAGTGTAGATCAGTAAATACTTGGTGATTTATTATGTTTCTCGATGTTGGAAATTGGGAAAATTACTTTTTGCTGACAAAAGTGCAGCTGGAACATAATTAAAATCTGTTATTTGCATTTTATGCCTCTGTGGCGGTGATAGTCGTGGTATATTTTTGTGAATGCGATATCTCAAGAATAATATAGGAATTTATTCAAATTTGGCACAAATGCCCAATTGAACTCAAGGAGAAACTGATTAGAATTTGGTGATCAAAGGTCAAGGGCACTGTGACTTTGTCTGTATCTTTCTTGTGAACTCAGTATTGAGAAAGTTTTTTCAAATTTGTCTCGAACATTCACTTGGACTCAGTGATGAACTTGTTACATTTTTGTGGTCAAACATGTTTGTCACTGTGATCCCGTCACGTGTTTGTGTTTTGTTGCTGCTCATACCAACATGACTCTACTCAATCAATAAACTCGTTAATAACCGTTGGGTAAAATGATCTTTTATATCACTCTGTGTGTGTGTGTGTGTGTGTGTGTGTGTGTGTGTGTGTGTGTGTGTGTGTGTGTGTGTGTGTGTGTGTGTGTGTGTGTGTGTGTGTGTGTGTGTGTGACAGGCGCAGCAGCAAGATCATGATAAACAGAGAGAGCGAGAGGATGCGGGGTTCAATGACCTTTCTATGCACTGGTTGTGACATTACACAGCTTGTGACAGTTTACATTATCGTGGACAAATTATTATAGACCTGCAGACTAATCATAATAACCTCACAATGTCCTGTGAAGCAGAGCATACTAACTCCAACAAATCTAAGATTTAATGCATTTATTTTTATTTTTTCGCACAATTGAAATATCATTCTTTTTCTGCAAAAATCCCAAAACAAATGGACGAACAAAAAAATGAATATCCTCATCCCTAAATTGAAAACTGAATACCTGCTCATATAATGAATTGCCCAATATTTTTGGATTCCAGCCATAAAGGTGATGCAGAAAACCCATTACCCACACTCATCCACACCAAGACAGTTGTTTACTTTTTTATACCTACATACTGTCATTTTTTTGGGAGATGAGATGAGATAAGAACATTTCGAAGTTTCTTATGATAGTGAGCTACAAAGTGGGTGGGGGGGGGTAATGTCTTTATTTAAAATGAAGCAAAAAAAAGAAGCATGTAGTATATATAGTATAGTGCAGCTTATGTTTGAGTGTGATAGATATAGATATCCTGTGTCTGAAGAAAAGGATAAAACAAATGCACGAGGGTATATCCCACTGAAATAGATATTTGTGCCAGTGAGAGAGGGAGAGAGAGAGGGAGATGAGAATTGATCTCTTCCCCAGATGTCCCCGGCAGTTTTCATGGAGTCTATCCAGAGGTGATAAATCTAGAGGCAGAGCCCATGTTTCCGTTTCCATTAGAGCTGTTTGGGTCAACACGTGGTCGTGTCTATTTTTAAAGTAGACTCTTCTCTACCAGGGTGCCAAAAGCAGAGTACTATCACTCTCTACATTCTCACTTCCTCAGGGACTACCTGTACATGTTTAGGTATATATGAATGCCGCATATTCGTCTGATTTCATCTCTTGTGTACTTATTAAGAAGGGTGCTCCGATCAGGATTTTTTGGGCCGATCATTGATCACTGGAAGCAGTATTGACCGATCACAGATCACAAATCACAGGGTCTATTTCTATTTATCGTATCGCATCATTTAACTATTCTAAACAATAATTATTCACTATTAAAATTAAGAAATGAGAATGGGGTAACAGTAATTGACAGCGGTTTCATTTATTGACAATGTGCAACATCCTCCACTCTCTCCAAGAGATAACTTAAACATAAGCAGCTTATGCTTGGTTATTGCTAGCAGCTTAGAGCTTAACAAATGCAGCTTTATGTGGAATAAAATAAATACTATTTTATGAAAAATCAACAATCTTATTCCTATATAAAAAGTTCTTTTTATCTAGTCAACCTTGTTCTCTTTTTTCCATTTCATATCATTTATGTGACTCAAGATAGTGATCATATAGTATCATGCAGAAATGTACTATAATAGTAATAACAGTCAAGTTTAAATTGATGTTAAGTCTGGGCCAGGGTGAAAAAAACTTTTGTGTCCACTGGCCAAATAGTGTGTGAATGTTCAGATTTTGCCAGACACTCAATGGATTTCCATTGTCTTTCTAACTGGAGATTGAAGCAAATCTGCGAGACACTTGCATAATTTGCCTGCATTTTTCTGGTGGATGGTGCTAATTTCATACCCTGGGCATTTCAGTCTTATCTTAGTCAAAGAAAACTAACTATTTTAGTCTAGTTTAAGTCAAGGAAACATTTGGTGGCTTGAGATAAATCGTCCTGTGTGTTTTGCTTTATCTGATCAGCTGTTCTGAGCACGACTGGTGGCAGATTAATCGCATCCTAACTAAGTGATTAATGGACTGTTGTACTGATTGATTGACAGCTCTATGGGGAGTACCAAGAGAACCAAGGAGGCTCTGGCAGACGGGAGGCCACACGCCTGCTGACAGAGAGACAGATCAAGAAACATGGCAACCACCACCGCAGCCACAGCAAAACACGACACGGCCGGCGTAGCCATGGTCAAAATGGATACCACAGCCGACATCAGCATGGCCATCACAGCCGACAAAGGAACAGGCGTCGGTCAAACATGGAGGCGGGGAGTGATGGTCAAGATGAGCAAACAGCTGAACCCGACCTTGCGGCCTCTACAAAGAAGAAACGTTCCTACTCTAAGTGTAGAAGTGAGCATCCTGAGGACAGTTAAAAATTAAAAAAACAAGTTAGTAAATAGATTCCTTCTGACTCTTTATTTCATGAGCTCTTGGTGTGTTTGTTTTTGTCAGACTGCATAGCACGAGTGCAACGATTCCTTGTAAACAGGTTGGGAGAAGACTGGATCTTCCTCGTTATGCTGGGTATCACAATGGCACTGGTCAGCTGGACGATGGACTATGCCAGCGCAAAGAGCCTGCAAGGTAGGACTTCAGAACCCACAATGCATTGCAAAAGCTATTAATTTAAACTGGTGCAGAGTATATTAGATATTTGCATCTTACCCTTCCTCTTGGATTTTCTTTTTTTGAGAGATCAATAGCAAGACTTGTAGTATTATATAGAACAACTTTACCTTCTGTCTGCTGCCTCTGTCTTTCCTCTGTCTACACCTTTCTACTTACTTTCTCCATCATGCCTTCTATTCATCCCAGGGTTCACGTGGATCCTTAAAAAGTCTTAAAAGGCATTTGATTAATTAATCTAAAAAAGAGGTCTTCATTGATATTATATTGACTTTTTAATCTTTTAAAAATGCTCAGACATGGGAAGTGGGATTTTATGAATCTTTTTTCTGATGTTTCATTTGAAATCTTAAAATAATTGGTAAAATCTTTTTCTTTATTTTTTTTGTCAAATAATTAAACAAATTCCTTTTCTTAAACTCGTAATGATGGGAATCCAAGCAGTGGGATCTCACATGCACATTGAAAAACAAAATCATCCAAAAAAAGGCCAGAAATGCCAGATATATCCCACTTCTGTTGATAAACTCAATAGATACCTTTATAATAATAAAATATGTTCGTTGTCTTTCATGTGCTTCACTCTGAAAAGAGTTATTTTTCTGACATTTGATATAGATAATTTCACTGGACAAAATATCATGTATTTGTTATAATAAACATTTGGGCAAAATAAGACTGGCCTTGTTCAATTATTGTTATTTGAAAATTTGTCTTAAACTTAACTCTGAGTGGCATTAAAAAAAGTCTTAAATCTAACTAGCCTTAAGCTGTGCAAACCCTGATTCACCCTTCTCTCCTAAATCCATAGTTCTTTTGCTTTCCACTTACTCCTGTTTCTTCCACCTCTTCAAGCCCTTTCTTTCTCCCTCCCTCCCTCCTCCCTTCAGCCTATAAATGGATTTATGGGGAGCTGAGGGGGAACATCCCCCTGCAGTACCTGGCCTGGGTTTCATATCCCCTGATCTTCATCCTGTTCTCCTCCCTCTTCTGTCACCTGGTCGCACCTCAAGCTATCGGTCTGTACCCTCTTCCTCCTCATAGCTGCATTCTCAAACCTTCTTACCTGCCTTATGTTTTCATAAATTGTCTCTCCATTATTACTTTTAAGTTCACGTGAAATGGCTAATAGAGTACTATTTAATTCTGCATACTCATGTGTTTCCTAAAAACAGGAAGCTAGGCAGAGACTTGCAGCAGATATTTATTGGCGTTCCAAGTAGCCAATCTGATGTCAGCAGCAAGCAGATGACTGAGCTGAAATGGCAGCAGTGCTGACAGAGCTAACGGTGTTAATGGGAGCGACCTGGGGGGTAACGGGAGGGATGTCTTTACTCACAGGTCCTGTGCGCTGGTCAGTAACTGGCAGAATTACAGTCACGGAAGAGGGACATAACTATTTGAAAATGAAAACAAAAAAGATGTCAAATTAGTTTACAGCCCAACTGTGGGATAAGTCCTCAGCATCTTTTATCATTTTTCCAGGAAATGGGAAACTCAAAAATACTGCTGAGAATACCTACAAAATGACTTTTTTTACCATTGCTGGGCCAGTTACTGGCATTTAAGTTATAATCAGTGCAGTGATTTAAAAAATCTTCAAAGTCTGTTTTGATTTCAATGGAAATTTAATGTCCAGTGCATATATGCAAAATTCTGTCTGCAACATTGCATACAAGAATAGTCATATCAGGTAAAAACAACAATGCTGGAACACTTCGCTTATGCAAAAGACAATTTGGCAACTGATCTGTAGAAGTGGACCAATATAGTGAACCTCTGAGGCAGGTAAGCTACAGGAAGGAGCAGCTCAGCAAGTGGAACTGACAGAGGAGTGGCAATCAGAGGACAGATGCCATAGGTAAGGCTGGATCTGAAATAACAGCCAGTGATTTGGAACACAGGGCAGAATACTGGATGAATAAATACTGTGAAATCACGGAGGAGTAGTGACAGTAACATTTGATTGGAAAGAAACCCTGCGGACTCCAAACCTTCCATGGTGCATGATTAGTCATCTCAGCTTTACAAGAATGCAAAAGAACTTACTGTTCTTCATTTTGTACCTTTTTCATATGATGTGATTTCTTATACGTTTTTTTCTCTGCAAAGCAAGAATTAATGCTTTGGACATGAAACCCCTGTGTGTGCAGAAAAAAAACCCTCAAACCTGGAAGCTGTAGCTTTTCTAATCTAGAGCTTTAAGGTTATGGAAATGCTTTAGATTGAACTGTGCATCAGTGTCCAGCTTTTACATAGCTCTACAGCCCAGTGTCAACGGGAATGTTTTATAAAATCATGCTGTACTACTGTTGGACACAATCCCCTATACCAGTTTGATTTTTTTCTATAATTATTGTCTTCCTTTTCCCTCTAAACAACCTCTGTCCCACCCCCTGTCTCAGGTTCTGGCATCCCAGAGCTGAAGACCATCCTGAGAGGTGTGGTGCTAAAGGAATATCTAACTCTAAAGGCCTTTGTTGCTAAAGTCATTGGTCTGACTGCGGCCCTGGGCAGCGGGATGCCAGTCGGCAAAGAGGTGGGTAATCCATTTTAATATTACACACAAAATGCGCTTTTCAAAATTGAGCTTTAAAAAGTATTACACATTAATATTATTTCCTACTCTCAATCATACATATCAAATATTCATTACTTTTCAGAATTTTTACCCTTTCAATGCCATGTTTATGTCATGATGCCACCATGTTTTTAAGATTAATTAGATTAAACAAAAATATACAATCTTGCCAAAATATATGCGATATGCATGAAAAGCTTATCAAAAAATGAAAAATGAAAAGTGTGTAAAATGCGCCAAGCAGTCTGTAGGGGTTAATTAAGCTTCTCTCTTTCAAACTGCATCTTTGGTGTTCAGTAATATGGTTTTTGGACTGTATGTACTGCTATATGAGATAATTTGATTTAATTTTCATGTTGTTCTTGACTCCTCCACTCAGGGCCCTTTTGTTCACATCGCCAGCATCTGCGCTGCCGTTCTCAGCAGGTTCATGTCCTTCTTTTCAGGAGCTTATCAGGTAAGCTGATGTTAGGAAACATTTCTGTTTACATGAAAGTGTTATAAAAACGTGTACTGTATGAAATATTCCTCATCTATATGTTGTCTTTCTATAGTCTCAATCCTTAATCCTCTTCCTCCTCTCTGGATCAGTAGAATCCATACTGTTACACAGACATCCTGACAGTGGGCTGTGCTGTTGGGGTGGGCTGCTGCTTCGGTACTCCGCTTGGAGGTACACAGTCTTTTCTCTTTCCTGTTCTGTGTCCCTCTAAGATATAGGACATTCACATTTATTTCACATCTATGCACACAGGAAACTGAAATTTAGGATTTGTTTAAGAGTATTGATGAAAAAAAGAAGCTTCTAGTTTGATATAGCAACAATTTTGCCATTTTACATGAAATATGAGATTGTTTGCGTGCACATTTCGTCAGTTGTAGATCAGTGCGTTTTCAGTTACTGTCTGTTTGATTACTGTTTCTTTAACTTCTTTTTTTCTTACCAGGTGTGCTCTTCAGTATCGAGGTAACGTCCACATACTTTGCCGTGAGAAACTACTGGAGAGGATACTTTGCTGCTACATTTAGTGCCTTCATATTCAGAGTGTTATCTGTGTTCAACAAAGATGCAGGTACAGATGAAAAATAATTTATAATACATCTTTTGACATGTATTCACGTGCTTTGGTGCTTAAGATACTGGGCATTAGGTTCCCTCTCTCTACTTATCAAACATGCACTAGAGGGTGCCCTAACTTCAGTAATCAACAGCAAGCAAGCTCACACGTTTTAGTTTCACTGACTCAGTGTGTGTACTTCAGACTAGATGGTGTACTCCTCCTCTGATCTATCAAAGTATCCTGTAAGAATACTGAAGTTAGCGCCAGACAAATCGAGAAATATCTTTGCTCATTTCACTGTGCAAACACATTACATTGACCTTTCAAAAGCCTTTGAATCTGTACTGCAAAATACAGAAATAATGTACAACCTTTTTTTATTGAGTACTATAAAATAAGTCAGCAACAGCTGCTGCTTTAAACTTAAAAGGAACTGTTATGCTTTTCCTTATATTCTGACATATATATAATGTCATTATGTAGGATGTTCATATTAAACATGGCCAAATAATAATGAAAACACTTGTAAAAGTAATCACTGTTAGCTGACACTGCAACATGAAGCCCAATGCTAACATTAAGGAAATATGTAATCTTGGTTCCAGATGTTGTTAATTTCTTTCTGATTTTGGATCTTGTGCCTGATGCTCATGTCTGGTTATGAAGATTGTAGTTTAGAAGAAACCAAATTGGTGAGTTTTAATGGTATAAAGTGCTGCTATACTACCTTGTAGTCATACACTGTCTGCAGCGATAGTGCAGAGACACCTAGGGTGCAGATACAAAAGACCTGGAAACTCTGACCAATCAGAGCAGAAGGTGGCTTAAAAAGAGGTGGAAAATGCAGTGTTTCAGACGGAAGCTATATACAGGTGTTCCAGGACAAACAGTATGAGGGTTAAATTTCACATCTTTTGCCTTTTTTTCATCTTCCAGTAACCATCACTGCTCTGTTCAGGACAAACTTTCGCATGGATTTCCCTTTTGACCTGCAGGAGCTGCCAGCATTCGCCATTATTGGGTGGGTGATACAGCGACATAAATGGCAGCATTTACGTATGTGTACATGTGTGTGCTCGCGGTATGTGTGTGCATGTGCATTATGTGTTTCCAAACTTCCTAATGGACATGATGGAAAATGTTAATCAGCCAAACTTTATGCAAATGTAGCATTTAAAACACAGAGAATCCAATTATCAGTTCACCGTTTACCTCAGGGGAGGAAAGAGAGAGACGCAGAACACACAGGTGTTACACATGAACAGGTGACCGGGCTGATGTGCGGTTTATTCGTTTGTGCAGGATCTCCTGTGGGTTCTTGGGGGCGTTCTTCGTCTATCTCAACAGACAGGTGGTGCTGTTCATGAGACGACACAACGCCATGACCCGCTTCCTGACCAAACAGTGAGTCTCTGTGCGTCAGTAGGGTTGGTGTTTTTAATATTTGCTGTAATTTCAAAGCCTTAAGGATACTCATACTTGAGCATTTATATTGAACCTGTATCTTTTACTGCAAATACAAAGAGTATAATTTATATACCCATACAAAATGATGCTAAATCAAAATTTAAAATGCTTCAATTTAAAAGTGTAGCCCTGCTAATATTAATGTATAGGCATTTATATTGTATTTATAGTACAAAATGTGCAGCAATGTGCATCTTTTCATTACTTTTGTCCTTCTTTTTGTGCTTTAGTTGTTTTGTTTAGTATTTTGATTGTTAGGAATAATTTCAAATGTATTTTTTATTCCTTCCTTTTCTGATACATGCCTTTTTTCTGTTTTGCCTCCCAGCCGGCTCATCTTTCCTGCTGTGGTAACTCTGGTCATCGCCACCTTGACCTTCCCACCTGGGTTTGGGCAGTTTATGGCAGGAGAGGTCAGAGTTCATATCTTTTTATTGTTTCTTTCATTCATGTAACTAAGGAGAATACAGGTCTTGTGAATCTGTGCCTGCATGCTATACTTACAGCTACAGAGAGGTTGATGAAAAAAAATCAGCAGTCATGGTAGCCTTGCATTTGTCTCATTCCTGTGGAAGTGATATCTCAAAAACACATTTAGGGAATATCTTCAAATTTGATTTTAGCATTCACTTGGACTCAATGATGAGCTGTTTAGAACTTGTTGTTTAGAGGTCAAGGTCACTGTGACCTTGCAGTCGTCTCATTTTCATGAATGCAATATCTAAAGATGGCCTGGAGGGGGTTTCTTTAAATTTGGCACCAAAGTCCACTTCGACTCAAGAATGAAGTGATTAGAATCTGGTGGTCAAAAGTCAAGGCCACTTCTGACCTCATAAAACATATTTTTGGCCATGTTTTGGAGAATTCACATGCTCCAATTTCACACAAATGTCTAACCGGATATAATGATGAAGTTCTGATTATAAAGATCAACTCTGACAACATAATGTCCTGCAAAATAACTTTTCTGGCCATTATTCAGTAACATAACTCAGGAGAAGAAGGGGAGATATTTGGTCACATACTGAACTGGTGACATTAATCTTGAAACTGTGCTGATCGTATGGATCTGTGCTGTCGGAGGAAGATGTGTGTGAAGCATCCATGTTTTCACAGACATGGATGACAAACTGTAACAGGAACTTGACTGGTGCACTGAGGCATATAATGAAGTGGCAATATTTCTATTCTTTTCCTAAATTTTGGTTATTGTAAAATTGTTGTTACATTTAACTCCGAGTTGCATTATAAAAGTCTTAAAAAGTCTAACTTGCCATAAGCTTTAGGAACCTTAAATTATGGTGCCAGGATGGATTCACGTAAATGTGTAAGAAGCTGAAAATGATTTAATGTTGTTCATACTTTTAGATCCATTTCTTCACAGTTTGCCTGAAGCAACGTTATTTTCAGTGTTTGGCAAAGTGTGACGACAGGTTAGATTAAGCGTGACACCCTAATGTTTTAATCATCGGGATTTACATTTAAAATGTGAGCTTTAGGATCTTTTGCTTAAGTGTGAAAAAACTAAAATCTATTCTTGGATATTTGGAACACCATGAGCTTATTGATGTGCACGTGGATACTGTGATGATGTAAAATGATGCTACATGCCTTGTAGACTTCTATGCTTCGTGTGCAAAAGGAGCTCAGGCAGCCATTTACAGTATGAACAGCTCAACCGCTCAGAGCTAAGAGACAATCATGTGTTTCACACACACTCAGAATAGACCACTTAGTGTGAACCAGGTGTGTGTGTTGTATGCTGTGCGTATCCATCTGTGTGCATATGTCAGTCAGCAACACCTTAACGTATTTTTTTTTTTTTTTTTTTTACGTGCCCTCACTGCATGTTTTTAACACCCTCATTGTAGCAATGTCTCACACCTTTACAGCAAACTCGCATCATCGTTTTAACACAGGAGGGAAGTGAAGTGATATCTAAATTTAAAAAATTTCACTTTAGAAAATGAATCAGTGTTTGACAGATGCTTTTCCCCCCTTAGAAAGTGTATATATAGCTTTTGGGGAATGAAATCCTTCCAATCCAACTTGATAGCGCAGTGCAGAGTGACAGAAGCAGCAGCGCAGTGAGAGGAGATTAAAAGCTACACGGGTTGTGAACCAGACATGAACCCACAACTTCAAAAAGGCACAGGAAAGCCTATTATTACATCCTGCTCCATCGAGGCCAGCAGCAGCCTTTCATACATCCTCAGCATTTCCACTCGCACACCCCACGATGAATTTCAGGGCCTCGATTGAACCCTAGCTCCAGCAGGAAGCACAAAAGTAGTAAAAATTGAAATGACGTTGGTGTTGTTTTTCCCCCGCAGCAGCGTTATGCAGATGCAGAATGCGCTGCAATTTGTGCCTGTGAGCAAATTCAGAGGCATCTATGCAAATGTGGTGCAAATGGTTGAAGTGAATTAGTCATTCATGAGTCATCTAAAGAGAATGAGTCATTGGACACGGCCACCCGTACCCGTCTGCTTACAGCTTTCTGGATGACTTCCTGCCTGTTTGTCCCACTTGACTTTCTTACTCCCTCACTCTTTTCTGTCTTTACTCTTTCCTTTTCCCTTTCTTCCTCCATTTTCATCCTCCATGTCTCATATCCTTCCTTTTGTTAAACTTTACCCCCCCATCCATTATTTCCTCTTTTCTCTTGCTCTCCTTCCTTCCCTTTCTACCTTTCTCTCCACTACACATCCTCTCACATCCATCGCTTTTCTCCCTTCCCCTCTTCCATCTGCTCAGTTTGTCTTTCCCTCTCTCCTCTTTCTCTTTTACCATCATTCACCCTTTTACCTCTCCATTCATCCCTTTCTCTCCTCATCTGTCTCTCTCTTTACATTTGCTTCCTTTTTATTTTTCCAGTTTGCTTTAAATGTCCCCACCTTTCCCTTTATCTAATCTAATCCCCTCTGTACCTCACCCTTTCTCCCACTTTATCTCCCCTTTTTCTTTTATGCCCTCACGCCAGCGATAGCTGTAGACGGAGGCATTATGTCCGTCCATCTGTCTGTATGTCCATCCGTCCATCCCTTCATCTTATTCTTCTTAATGCAAACTTTCAGAACGCGTTAAGGGAATTTCTTCAAATTTGGTACAAACATCCTTTGAACTAACAAATGAACGGATGACATGTAAGTGGTCAAAAGTGAAGGTCACTGTGACCTTGCATTAGTGTCATTTTTCTGAAAACAATGTCAAACGAGCACCTTGAGGGAATTTCTTCAAATTTAGCACAAATGTTCACTTTGACTCAAGGATGAACTCATTCCAATTTGGTGGTCAAAGGTCAATAACCATAACTAAAGAATTCCTATGCAAATATGACAAAACCTCACACATATATGCGCAATAGGATATAATAATGGACTGATGGCATTTAGAATTCAAAAGGTCAAAGGTCAACTTCACTGGATCAATATGTTTTTAAAATGCTTTTTTCAGCCGTTACTCAGTGTCATATCTCAGGAACAGAAGAGGAGACATTTGGTCAGATATTGAATTGGTGACACTAATCTTGGGTGTCCACATTGAAACTGCCGGTTGTATAGATTTTCTGTGCTGCAGGGGAAAATGTGTGTGAAGCACTGAAGTTTGACAGACATGGATATAAAGTGTAAGAGAAACCTGACTGGTGCGCCAAGCCAACCGCAGGGCGATAATTGTAGTTTTCCCTTCTCTTCCTTTTTTGCTGCTCCTCATACCCTTCTTTTTTCTCCTCCTCGTCCCTTCTGCCCTCCCTGTCCCCCTTTCTTCGATTGCTTCCACTCTCTCTGCCACCTCCTTCTCACTCCACTCACACCCTAACCTTCCTTGCCCTCATCTCTTCTTCCCTTTGTTTGTCCGTCTTTACCGCTCCTCTCCTCGCTCTCTCCAGCTGATGCCGAGGGAGTGTATCAACTCCCTGTTTGACAACTTTACGTGGACAAAGATTTCGGGATCTCCTCCTCCAGCAGGTTTGGGCCGCTCTGCTGCCTGGATACACCCTGATGTCAGCGTCTTCCTCATCCTGCTGCTCTTCTTATTCATGAAGGTCTGTGGCTACCGGGGAATATGTGTGTGTGTTGAATTGGATAGGTGTTTGTGTGCAGGTCAAATTTGTGTCGTTGTTTTTGTGTGTTTATGGTGATGGTGTTTGGGTTATGCATGAGTGTGTGTAACTGTGTGTATTTGTGTGAGTGTGTGGCTGGCTCCATCTGACGTCAGCATTTTCGTCATCCTCCTCCTCTTCATTAGGGACATTTGTTGCAGGTCACTCATGTTGTGTGTTGGTGACGGGGACATCTGTGTGTGTGGGTGTGTGTCTCTTTATCTTCCTCCTTTTCTTCCTGTCCAAGGTCAACAGTGCTGGCAAGCTGCCAGCACTTCTAGCATTCTTATGTTTTCCTGAAAGCAGCTGCTCTCTCTCACACACACACACACACACACACGCACACGCACACACACACACACACACACACCCTGGGGAGTTTCAGTTTTTGCTATCACAGATGTTAAAAGCATCGACATGTACATAAAACTGGCGTAGGTGCTGGGCTGACTGTGAATCAGCACAGAGTTGATGAAACTGTCTGTAAAAAATTCCCTGGCGTGCACACAGGTAGACAAATGATCACTGAACAACACAAATAAACTTTGATCACTCGATAACAATAACAAGGCAGCTACATAGACCAACATGAAAGCCAGTAAGCAGCATGTATCATCTAAGATTCATATGTGAATCTCCAAAACAGCATCAGGTAAATAAGAAAGATTCAAAGAGAATCAGCAGTGAGATGGTGCTCATAGCATCAGTTACAAAACCTGCCAAGGTGCGGTCTAGGAAACCAGACAAGATGTGAAGATGCATGACCTGACAGCTGTCTGCTGGGTTTGTACACAGACAGCTGTCTGCTTGAAGTAATAAGGTCTTACGCAGGCACTTCATATGGTCAGTGTTAAAAGTCAAGTGTGTATTTTTTAGGTGGATATATCAGCAGAAATAATAATAATAATGATAATAATGATAATAATAACTGTATTTATTTAGCACCTTTAAAACAGAGTTTACAAAGTGCTTGACAAACAAGGCAAAGCAGAAGCAAGATGGGTTTCTTGCAGAGGCAACATAACTATAAGAGCCAAACTATAATGCCGAACTAAGGCCAAACAAAATTTAAGGTGAAATTTAACAAAAGAGAAGCAAAACAATAATAACAATAACAACTCATACCGATGGGAGTAAATAAAGTTAAAAGAAAAAGGTGAGCACACATTGTCAGGTAATAGGCTAGCAACCCGTCTGTGATGAGCCAAACAGCATCGGAGAAACACTGATTTGGATTTTGTGTTTTAATCACCTGTTTCATTTTTTGGAGAGGAAGAGCCCTTTGTGGATAATTTGGCTCCCAGTTAAAACCTCCTGAACAATAAACACTAAATAATTATAACCAGGAGAAGTTTCAACTGGTTGTAATCTGCAGTTCATCGTCAGATGCCATTAAATCCTGTGAATCCCACACGCCGCTGCTTTAAGTACGTTCAGAAGTGCAGTAACTACTCCTGGCCATATAAATGATCGGGTGGTGTCATTAACATTCAGACAGAGTAGAGGACTTTATCTGAAAGGAACACGTTGACCATTAGACTGCATCAGATTTTCACTTGCAAGAGTTACACTGCATCCAAAATACAAACTGATGAGGGAATAAAATGTGACCACCAAACCAAAGCTTTCAGTTTGACTTGAATTGTAATCAAGACACAATCACATTTCTCCGAAACTCAAAGCTGTTTTGAAGGCAAAGGTTAGCCCTCCTCATGATCAGCTTCCCGATAGTCATTCTGTTTTTGCATAAATGTCAATCTGTCAACCCCCAGTAATGTCCTTCATCAGAGCCCTCTGACTTCAAGTGTTTGAAAACCACAGACAGACAAGTCTGGAGTCTAAATACTTTGAGTCCTGACCCGCCTACAGTCTGGTGGCTGCTGCAGAAAACAGCACCAAGCTGTTGCTGCCGCCTGTTTGATAAAAACCTGCCACTTCTCAAGAGCTCAAGCAGAGAACAGTGATGAAGTGGGAGATCAAAATTTACTTTCTCAGTAAATACAAAGCCAAACTTTTCAGTCTACATGGAAACCACATTACACAAAATCCTGTTCACACCAGGATTTGCTTGGCAGTCTTTCTGACCAACACAGTGATGTTGACATGTTTTCAATCTAGTGAGTCCACAGGTGGTCCTCTGAGTGGTTCCCCATTAAATCTGTGTTTTTTTTTTGACAAACGGTGATGTTGATGTGTATAGGATATTATTATATTTATGTATGTTTAAACATACCAACAACATGCCAACAAAATCCCAAATCTGAAAAATTAATTTACAAAACCATAGACTGCATATGCATCTTTATATCTTTTACTGCGTCCTTTCAGATTTTAATAAACCAGAGACACAGGGCGTGTATCTGACAACATCACTGCAAACACGTTGTTGTTGTTAGAATTTCCATCTTCCCAGCATCAGATACTGCTGTCAGTTAACTCTAATTTTGACCAGAGGGATGGAAACTGAACAGAAAAACACCATTTACCATGGACATACCTAATGTAATTTATAATTTGTCCAAGATCCCCCGCTCTGTTACTAGATTTCCAAAATAACTCCAAATCCATTTGCCTTTTTAGAGTTAACTTCTGTCTGTTTTCCTGCAGTGTCTAAAGTCAAATTATGCAGAAATGCCACATAAATAATCCTATCAACAGGAAATTAAAGCCCGTCACTCAGCGTCATACACTGCATTGGTTTAGTCATGGTGTTTCGCAGTTGAGCACAGCGGCTCCCTGTAGTGAAAACTTAATTCAACCAAAACTGAGAGCAGCTGGCTGGTAAAACTCCACTCACAACACATGCACACAAATGCACACTGACGTGCGCGCGCACACACACACACACACACACACACACACACACACAGTGTATTTTTCTGTTTTCCTGTCGCCCTCTGCTGCTGTCAGCCTTTCTCTAATACACGCTCAAACACACACTGGATCTTCCTCTCTCTGCCTCTTTTTGTCCAGCGCATGGTTAGACTTTTTCTCTCTTTGTTTGTATTTCTATCAACCTGAAAAACAAAATATAGGAATGTCAAATTAAGTGCTACTAAGGTGCATGGTGGTGAAACTGACATGCTGAATATAAGAGTACTTTTGCATTGGCAGCTCGATTCAAATCTCTACAGAGGTGTGATGCATTCACCTAAAAATGTTAGAACAGTTTTAAAGAAAAATGTAGATTTTCCTAAATTACAGGGTTCCCATGGTCATAATAACTAGAAAAGTCATGGAATTTCACAGTGGCATTTTCCAGGCCTGAAAAAAGTCATACTATTTGTAAAAAAAATAATAATAATAATTGAAAGTTTTGGAAAATTCATGGAATTTTGTTGTTTATAATGAAATTGTTACTTTAAGTAACACATTTTCAGATAATGGCTAATATAAAATGCCTGTTGCCAAAATGCCCTCTGCAAAAATATTGTCATAGCCTACTTGACAATCGAAGTAGTTGCCTAAGATTATTTTGTCAAACAACACAGAGAGACATTTTTGAAACCAATACTCAGAGTATTTTTTAGGGATGCACGATAATTATTGGAACCAATAGTTAACGGCCTGATAATGGGACTTTTGACGTCATACTGGTCATTCCGATAATAAAATTTTTGGCCTTTAAATATAACCGATAGTAATAAGCATATATTGCTTTGATTTCGCTAATTTTGCCCATGGTTTCGCTCCGTCAGTACCACACACACTGCATTATGCTGCATGTCAAACTGCTGCCAGCTAGATCAGTCCAAAACATGTCATCACAGTCAGCAGCAGGGTTTCCCCCATTGTTTTTTTTTCTTTTTTTTAACTCTTTCCCCAACACTGAGATTTTCCGTCAATCTGTCTTTTTACTGTAGTGTAGTGTACTGACACTGTTGCGGATGTTATGCAATAAACAACATTTCCACGTCCAAAAACAAACGAACAGAAGAACTAAGGTCCCAGAGTGACGGGAGGAGAGGACTACTAACTTGCTGACTTCATCGCTATTTAGTGGCTTTTTGGACCCTCTCAGCGCCGTTGTTTATTCACTTGTTATGGAGTTCATGTCCATTTTTTCTTGCATCTCTGACTCTGTTTATCACACATAAACAGACACCCATATTTCCTCTCTTTGTTTTCACTCCATCTCCACATTGTTCTCTATCAAACAGTGAAGCAAACTGTGTCTCAGTGTTGTTGTTCCCATCTATCTCAGGATCTGTGACACTGGTGAAAGTGTGTGCTGAAAGCCTGCCTGCGTGTGTGTGTGCGTGTGTGTGTGTGTGTGTGTGTGTGTGTGTGTGTGTGTTTGTGTGTGTGCGCGTGTGTGCATGTGTGCCTGTGCCACACGCCAGTTTTTTAAGCACTGTGTGTTTCTGCATGATTGTGTTTGACTGTCGGGATTAAAAGAGAGAAGACTGTGAGCGCAGTCCTCTCTGCCATCGGGATAGCAGCCACCCTGTGAGAGACGTGCTAATGAGTTTTTATCTTGTACCACAGTAATTAAATTCTCAAACGATGATGACAAACGACGTGTAGAATAGTAATCTGGACTGCTAAAATGGTGATGCAGTGTTACTCGCCAATCCCTTCAAATCAAAATGAGAAAGCCCAGTGTGTGGTGGCAGGGAAGGGATGCTGATGACACACACACACACACACACACACACACACACACACACACACACACACACACACACACACACACACACACACCAGAAATCCAGAGCTTTAGTAAAATAATCATTATTGCTGATGAGATCTCTGCAGCCAAGAACAGAGCGTATCATTAGGTGAGCTATTTTGAAGTTACATTCTGATGAATACAGAAATTGTTCAGAGACAAACAGCGCAAGTGACATTTGAAGGGTCAGTTTAGCTTTGATTTAACCTGCAGAGGAGTTTGCATGTTTGATTTTTTTTTGTTTTGCACCCACTCATTCCTCAGTCATACAGTCATCCCACCATCCTCTGCAGTGTCACTGGAGCAGCTGTTGATTAAGTGCCTTGCTCAAGAACACCCAAGAGTGATTGTGTCCCTTCCCCCACCACGCAGTTTTCGGATTCTCCACTTTTGCAACTCGTCAAGCCATGACCAAATAAGAGGATTTTTACATCCCTCACAGAGACTATAGTTCTTTGGCACGAGGAATTTACGTCACTCCTTTTTCAACACAAGCAATCTAATCAGTATTAGGTGGCTAAGCTGCAGCAACAAAGGAGATATTATTGAAAATGAAAACAGAGATATAGCTGCTGAACTGTTAACTCTTGAAAGAGACGATGGGACTGAGACTTTATCTGGAGCAGTTTGACAGCTCGTCAAACTGAGATTGGTAGCACTGATAAACTGTTAAGTTCAGACATAAACGCCAGCCACATAAATGTCTATACCCATATCCAGAATGCATTGTTTGGTAACACTTTTGATCAGAGTAGTTGTATGTGAATCAGACACAGACTTGACTTAAATCCGTCCGACTTAAATGCTGTCTTGTATGTTGATGCTGTCAGCTGATGGTTTCTAACATTAGTTTGTGGCTGCAGTGCTGCCAAGCTAAAGGACACTTAGACACAGATGTAACTGTGGGGATCATGTGTTTTGTCATGAATGTGAGTGTTTCTGCAGCCAATTATGCAAACTATTGGGCCAATCAGCCTATTTTTTTGTGCAGATATACAAATATAACTGCATGCTCAATGACCTCTCATAATTGCTGTGATTCACAATTCATGAAAAGCCTGTTTTCTTGACAGTTTTATACCCTCATTGACTGCTGACACGTCACTCCACTTCAACTGCAAGTTTTTTGGAAATCAGCTTAGCTAAATACAACAAGTTTTACCGTCTGTTGTGGGCCACATTTTTGTCTCAGATGTGTCACAAAAACTGCCTTCCAAAAAAAAGTTTAATCTAATTTTGAACCAGAGCATTTGAAGATTAATTCCACACCCGATATGTTATTATTCACTAAAGCTAGGCACAATGAGATATGAATAAGTCATCTGTTTTTGTTATCTGTGCTGCAGTCTTGAGTGTGAGGGAGCCGGGAGGGACGATTCTGCCGTCATCCGCTGCACAGCTTTATACCGCACCTGGAGCATTTCAGAAGTGGAGCATTTTGCCTGACCAGTTTTGTAGACTTGCAGATTTGAATATTTGGTCATTTTTCATTAATGTTTCAGCTTTTACCATTAGTGAGAAGGCTTAGTGATTCTGATGTTTTGTTGTTGTCTGTTTTAGTTGTGTTTATTGTTGTTTTTTCTTTCTTTCTTGGACTGTAGCTCACAAACAAAGTTAATATGCAGCCTGTTAGCTGCTCTGTGCAATATTTTTCAGCTCCATCAATAGACAGTGCCCATGTTTGTCTTATCTTTTGGGACGCTTCTCAAATGTACTTTTGCCACATCTGCTAGAATTAAAAGGATTGTCTAAGGTGGCTGCAGTCAGCTCTGCATTCTACTTAGTGCTTTCTTCTAGTTTTTATTGGTGTCCATAAACAGTTCAGTCATCTAAATAATGTTGCATGCGTCTTGCCTTGCAGTTCTGGATGTCTGCGGTGGCCACCACCATGCCCATTCCATCTGGGGCCTTCATGCCTGTCTTCATACTGGGTGAGCAAAAACACCTGTTGCCTTTAAATACTGCAGCTGAGTTAGATTGAGAATGAATGAAATGGAAAAAAAATAACTTGTATTTTCCAGTTATTCACTTATCAGTAGTCAATTGACTATTTTCAATCATTGTAGCAATACTGAAGTTCTATGATCAGCAACTGAAACGATGAATATGATCAATATGCTGTAGAGTTGTGCAATTAATTCTGCTGTTACATCTGAACAAACTGATTTTATGTTCCCATGGTTTCTCTTTCATTAACTTTCATTTTTGAACATCAGTTTCTTATTATTCAGATCAACATTTTAGGAATCTGTGTTTATTTGCAGTAGTTTGCAGTTCATCTGTTGTTTTTGTAGCGTGAAAAGCTTTGGAGCGTGACCTTTACCAGTGCTTCACTTTAAAATATTCATCATTACCAGCTGCAAACAACTTCAAATGAATAAACTCAGCTCTGGATATGGAGGGTCATGTTGTGTGTGTGTGAGTGTGTGTTTGTCTTTGGTTTAAAAATGTGGCCTTTTGCACTGTCACGCAGCACAAAACATCAACATTTTCCAAACATTTAAATGAGACCATTACAGTGGCTTCATGAAAAATGAAAAGCACCACAGTTGCTGTTACGGGCTCTGACTGTAGTGATGTTTTGGACATAATCATGTTGGAAGTGATTTCTTTCATCAGCCTCTCCACCATCTGCGGGCACTAGAAACACTGATGACCTGAGTTCTGTTTGCTCTGATGATACACATCAGAAGAATCTGTTTAGAGACCAACAAAGACTGACAGTCTCATTGGTGACAATTTTGTTTGTCGACATGATTCATACAGATGTCTCAAAATTAGTTTATTAATGGTAGAGTTTATTTCTTGGTAAAATGCCACTTAAAGTTTTTTTATGTTAAAAATATACTTGCTTTTATAGGTAACTGTTGTACTTCTCTTTCCTCTTGTAGGAGCTGCGTTCGGCAGGCTGGTTGGGGAGATCATGGCCACCCTGTTTCCTCATGGGATCGTGTTTGATGGCATCCTTTACCGCATCATCCCTGGAGGGTACGCAGTCATTGGTTAGTCTCCCTTTCCACCTCTTACCAATCTCCTTAGTTTTACTACATTTTGTCAGCATACTGACAGCTGCCACTTTTGCTCTCCTTCCTCCAATTAGGATTAGTCATTGGCAGGGAAAACATGCAAGGGTCAAAGTTTGAGACTTTGAGACAGGCAGTTACCAGAGACCTTACAGGGCTCGACAGTAAGAATATTTCACTCATATGTGCCCCTAAAAATAGATATGTGTGAACTCAAAAAGTTATTTATGAGCACAGTGTGCAAGTAAATGATTAAAACCTACTGCAGTCATTTTTTCCCCTGCTAATCATTCAAAAACTACAAGTTCACAAGCAGCAATGTGCCAATTATAGTAGTTTTCTGTAATGACGCAGCAAGAGAAAGGTAAACACAGAAAAAAGCATTGGTATGATAGGCTGTTAGTTACATGTGCAAATATTGCATAAAATGAAGCCCATTAATTTTGACTGAGAGTGGAAAGGAGACATAGAGAAAGAGGAATCCAGAGAGGAGGATTTCAAGGTTTGACTCACTAACAATGCGTCCCTCTTCTCGTTACGGAGGCTGTTAAAGTTAACATCAGTGTGGCTGCTTGTAATGACAGTACAGCTGAGAACAACATTAGCGAAGACACTGTGACCCTCGCTGTCACTTTTGTGTCCATTGGAACCAGCAGAGGGAGAACATATAGATGAAATGTTTCAGTGTCTCAAAGGAACAACAGCGTGAGAGGGGAGGAACTGACCCGCTGCTTTCTGGCTACACACAGCGTTCGACTGTTTCCTCTGCTCTAACCAAAGTAGCACTACACACCTTGACCATGTTTGGATCGACTTACAGCCGTGAGTCAGCTTTCTTCGCTGTGAACGTCATTAAAACCAAGCGCTGTTCCAGGCTCACTAATGAGCACATTCACTTGTGCGGCAGAATGACACCAGCTCAGCTCAAGCTGGGATTCAAATTACAGGCTGGACAGTCTCAGGCCCACTTCTCTGTCTAGAAAAGAAAGTAGAAAAAATGGGGGAAAAATCAAAAATAAATAAATAGAAAAGGGGCTGCTTAAAGCTTTGGACATTTTAAAAAAATCAACATATATTATGTATTGCGATTTAGCCTTGTTGTGGAAATTCTCTGTTGCTGGTGAAGAATGAAATGGAGACTTCTGCCGGCCGACAAGGTTTTTATTTTCTTTCCACAGAAAAGGTCAATCAACACACGGGTGGTCAGGATGAAGAAAGACCGCGAGCCTAGAAAGATCTAAACATTTATTCTTGAGGAACACCCCCTAAGGTGTGTTTTTCTGCTGCAGGGACTGGCATCGACCCCTTAGGGTGTGTTTCCTGCAGGTTTGTGTATTCAGGTGGGGGGTTAAGAGGTCTAGACATCTTTATTTAAAACACAAAAGGATCTGGTATCTTGATGAAAATGCAGGAGGTGGGGCATCTTAAGCAGTTGAAAACAAAGAAATTGAAATTACAATCACCTCCTTAAAATATTACAATATCATTTTAAAGGCATATCGCCCCTCAGGAGCCAAAGCCTTACTGTCTAGCTGCCCACCTTCCCTCTGCCTCCTCCCTCTGCTTCTCCTCCTCCTTAACTGTCAGCCTCAGCTCGTCAGCCGTGGTCAAGATGTCCTCTTCTTCCTCTCCTGTCACTTCTCTCATCTTCTTTCTCCTCCAGCTTCTCCTCCTCCTCTCCCGTCAACCTCCCCGGCCACCCTAGTTGTCACTGGTTGTCAAGTCGTCCTCTCCACCTAATCTTCCTCATATCCCTCCCCTTCTTCGTCTTCCTCTTCCTCCTTTCCATCAGAGCATGTGGCCACCTTGCTCTGACAGTTAAATGTCACTGTGGGTTCCCTCTGCTGTCCTCACCTCAGCCAGCGACCCAGAAACGTGGCCTTCCTTCAGTCCCCGTCCTGTTGCCCTACAAAGCCCATCCCTCCTCTTTTCTATCCCGATCCCTCCTCATTTCCTCATGTTGCTCCCTCTGCCCTTTGTTTTATCCCCTTTATCCTTCTCTAGGTTATCCATCTCTCTTCAATATTTTTTGACCTTTGTTTGCTTCCTCACATACCTTCTTATTAATCTTTTGCTGCTGTGCCCTTTCATAGCTTTTTTCTTACTCGGCAGTCTTGTTTTCCTCCTTTTTTATGTGATTCCTTCTCTCCAGTTTCTCCATTTCACCTCCCCATTATCCCACAATCTTTTCTTTTCTCCTTTTTTTAAATTCTATCCATCCTTTATTTTCCTTTCTTGCCTAAAAAATCTCTATCCCCTTTTCCTCAACGTCCTATCTCCCTCATATCTTGTTTATTCCCTCTGTCCTGTCTTTCAACTTGTTCAGTCTTCTCGTTTTTTCTTTCGTCTTTCTCTTCATCTGCTCCTTTCTTCTTTAACCCCCATCCTTCCCTCCTGCCCTCACCCCTCCCCTCATCATCCCATCCCATACCTCTGACAGGGGCGGCAGCTTTGACCGGGGCTGTGACTCACACGGTGTCCACGGCGGTTATCTGCTTCGAGCTGACAGGCCAGATCTCCCACATCCTGCCCATGATGGTGGCAGTAATCCTGGCCAACATGGTGGCCCAGGGCCTGCAGCCCTCCCTGTACGACTCCATCATCCAGGTCAAGAAGCTCCCGTACCTGCCCGAGCTCGGCTTCGGACACATAAGGTTCGTGCTGATTTCACGTGGCAGACGACAAATGGTCAACACTGTGTGGATTTTTAAAGAGACGGTTCTTTCTTGGATTGTTTTTACATCGTTATGATCTCAGTCAGCACCAGTGCAAAGCAAAGTGTTTTTAACCCTTTGAAACCTGAGCAAATTGGCTTGTTTTCTTTCAAAAACATAGAAAGAAGTCAATGAGCAACGTTGAGAAATGACCCTACAATTAGCAAGAAATAAGTCAAAAGTTACAAAAAAATCACCTGAAAATAAAAAATAAATAAAAAGAAAAATAAGGAAATTGCCTGAGAAAACAGCCTAAAAGTTAGATTTTTCTTTATAATGTTGATAAATAGAAACAAGTTCTCTTGGCATTTTTCCCTTGTGTTTTTTTTAAAGTAATTATCCGAGTCTCCTAATTTATTGAAATTTTCAGGACATTTGTAGCTCCAGGTCTCAGAGAGTTAACCTAATCAGCCTGAAACAAGTAACAGCAATACAGATTGTGTTTGTAGTTTGGTAGAAAAAATAAAAGTTCTTACATTAAACTACCTTGAGTTACAGGGTCATGATATCTAGAAAGAGAAAATGCTCTTGAGTTTTTCAGAGGAAAGCAAAGTGCCATTCACGCCAAAACAGTCTAGACTGATAAATAGCACTATGGGTAAGAAGAGAGATATTTACTTTTTGATTTGGGGGTGAACTGTCCCTTTAGTTTTAAGTTTATCTGTCCATTGCACAATCATACAAGTACAATGTACAGTGAAAGGCTTTTGTACCTGTTACGGTCAAAACCGAAGAGGATTAACAATAACAATAGTGTTTACAGTTTTTTTTCATCCCACTCCTATATCTGTGTGTCTGTCCTGCAGCCAGTACAACATTTTTGTAGAAGACATCATGGTGAGAAAGGTGAAGTTCATATCGTCTCAGTCGACATATAAAGAAGTCAAACTCCTGCTGGACTCCTCCTCGATCAGTTCAATCCCACTGGTCGACTCAAAAGGTAAAAGAGTTCATTGTGAATTTAATTGCATCAGCTGCCATGAAACAAATTGGAAACAAAATAGTCCAGGTTGCTCACTAACTGTCCTCATCTTCACTCTAATCTATGGATTTACTGTTTTTGAAGAAATTTTTTTTCATAACCCTTCAGTCTGTGTTGAAATCTGTGTGAGTAATCCTTCCTCCTGTTTCCAGACTCTATGATCCTATTGGGCAGCATCGACAGGCTGGAGCTTCTGGCTCTCTGTGATTGGTGGTTATCACCAGAAAGGAGACTTTTGATGCAGGTGAGGACAACAACACAACAAATTACTGACCTCATGCCAACATAGTCTCAAATGTTTTCCTTAAGCTGACATACCTTGCAGACTGGAAACCCTAAAAGTAGGAATGCAAATAAAATGTAATAGACAGAGCTGCTGCTGTCTGGTTTTTAGAGGCTTCCCATGGATCCTTAAACAAATCTTAAAAGGCTTTGAATTCATTCATGTAAAAAAAAAGGTCTTAATTGGTACTTAAATGTCTTTAATCAATCTGTTATATGTCTTAAAAATTCTTAAAATAGGATTTTATTCATTGTTTTTTATTCTGGCGTTGTGCTATAAATCTGGAAATTACTTGTAATAACTAACTTTTAAATCATTTAGGGAATGCCTCTTGTATTACCATCATGCAGATACGGATAGAGGAAGCAGCAGCACATATACCACATCCAAACAAATGACAAATTAAAAGGTTTTATTTTCAAAATAAAACAAAAGGTATACTTTTTAAGATTTTAAGATCATCCAACTTTTTAAATTGACCAGGAAGAATTTCATTTATATAACCATAAATATTTTGACTTTTTTTTTTCTTAAATTGTCATTATTGGTCTTAAATTTAATTTTGAGTGGCATTTTAGAGTTTTAAGAAGTCTTAAATGTAACTTGTGTTAGGCTGCAGGGAGTCTGTTTTTTAGTGTTTACTTCACTCAGGAAAGTCAAACAACCTCATAGTACACCACATTTCAAAAAAGACGCTCAAAAGGATGAACGCCAAAACTCTTAAATGTTTTAATGGCGTTCAAAGTCAGTGGATAGCACAATTTCAAATAAAGTACACGTGTGATAAACACAGTACAATTGCTTGGGATTCATAATAAAATTAATTATCTTACTGTGATGACAGCAGTCTGCACTGATGTGTTTATCTGGATTTGGATTAAGGGTCAGAGTCTGCAGCAGCAGAACCAGTCTCAGAAACACAGCTGGGAGTCCTTCGCCTTTGTAGATGAGGAGGAAGAGGAGGATGGAGAGAAGGTGAGGCTCTGATTTGTTTTCAAGCCATCAGTGTTTTATTTCCTTTGGAGTATCCTGAAAGGTTTTTCTCTGCTGACCACCATCAGTGTTGTTGCTCTGTAGCCATCTGCCTCAGATTTTATGCAACAGTTTACCTTTTACTTGCTGAAAGCACCACAATTAGTTTTAATGTCAGTTTAAGCATGATTTTATTGCTCTATTTTTTCTTTTGTTTTGAATGGTGCTTTATTAAGAAGGTTAACTCTGTAACATGTAGTTGTGTTGTGCAGGGCAGCCCGGTGCAGGAGGAGAGAAACGGGCCCCTGCGTCCTCCAAAGCCTCAAGAGCCTTCCTCAAACCACACTGCTCCTGTTCCTGGTGAGCTGAGAGGATGACATATTCCTGAGTACATTTTTATTTCTTTTCTCCACATCTCAGTGGAGGTGTTACAGTCACACATTATTTTGGCACTAGCTGCTTCTGGGAGAAAGAATAAATGGAATCACTATAGTCTAAATAGGATGTGATAAATGCATGACAACTTCTCTAGGTTAGAGAAGGATAAAGACTTTATACTCAGATAAAGGTTCTGTTTAAGTGCCTCCCCAATGCCCAGATTATATAGAAATAATATAAGACAAATAGAATTACTGATCCCTCTTCTGTAGCTCTGTTACACTTGTGGAGCCGTGAGACATGGACTCGAGGCTGGACAATGAAAGCCTTATGGGGTTTGTCACAGTAATATTGATTCCTTTAGACAAGTTTTGCTCTTAAGGGAGGTGTAATAAGATTTATTCTTTGCTCTGTCTGTCCTA
This sequence comes from Plectropomus leopardus, assembly GCF_026936395.1. NCBI lineage: Eukaryota > Metazoa > Chordata > Actinopteri > Perciformes > Serranidae > Plectropomus > Plectropomus leopardus. Next base: position 30,234,672 of record NC_142192.1, on the reverse strand, counting down.
CTTCTCCTCAGAAAAATATGGTAACTGATATGACTAAGCATTTAGCTTGTCCAGATGGTCTGTGAAGCTCACCAGGTTCGCATATGTGTTAGCTACATCAGTGCCCAGAGGACACAAACACATCCTGTGTGTGCTTGTAAAGTGCAAAAGGAGAAACCACTGGAAACTAATCTAACCTTAAAGAACAGTGTTACTTTATAAAATGTGTAGACCAACAGCAGGAGCTGCATAATCAGGCATCTACAGGTCAAACACAACAGCATGCTATTGACCGCACATTTTTAGCCAATAATGAACCTTTTTTAAAAAACAAAATTTAAATGTTGCAGGCTAAAGACGAGAAGAAATCCTAAGTCAGCCGTACCCAGCAGCTCCTCATCTGTCCTTCCAAGCATTTAGTTCACTAGATAAAAGGCTAAAATGATCTATTTTTTTAATTGGTCAGCGTTTCACACTGTCTATCAAATCAACTCGAACAAGTTTGTTTGTCTCTGCCCTCAACAGATGTCAAACAATAGTAATTAATAACTTTGCAACCCGAACAGCAACTAGGGAGGGTCTGGCCGCATGTTCACAGCGAGTAACCAGATGGTGTGTGTGTGTGTGTGTGTCTATCGTGGCACAGTAAACTTCTCAGTCGCCGGCCACACACAACAACAGACAGTCTCCAAGTGAAATGGTATCCAGGCAACAACAATAAGGAGCCATGCATGGGTTGTCGCAGTCTCTCGAAACCTCCATTTGCAGTCAGGTTATTTTCTCCAACAGCTTTAAGTCTTTCAAAAAGCTGCGTCTGTGTAATTTACCAGCTACATCTCCCTCTTCACCTTTCTCTCTCTCTCTGTCTCTCTCTGCCAGAAAAAGGTCCATTACAGTCTGTGAGGAAAACACTCAGGAATCTCTTCACCTCTACAAACAGAAAGACAGAGGGACAGTCACAGGTGTGTGTATTTTTGCATAGTCAGTCTGTATTCATTTATGTATCTAGTAATCCAGAGTTAGAGGGTATTTCTAAACCTTATAATGCCATGTTTTTGGGTCTAAGTGACAAATGGAAACTGGAACAGTTTTTGGATTTGGTCCAGTATTGAGCGAGAGCAGCGACCCAGCTGCAATGTAAATACTCAATTTACATCCTCTTAAGCCTCACGGCGTGGGTTTTTATCGCCTCCTGCACCAATCAGTATTGATGGAAACACAACACCTGGGTGAATGCGCTAATTTCAGCTCCTTAACTGACAAGATGCAATGACACGCCCTCACTAATTACCATCATATTAGTAAAAGCTGACAAGAAAAACACTTAACTTAACAAAAAACTAGGAAAATGTCAGTTTAAACTGTATTCCTAAATATTATCATTATATATGTAAAGTCATACACAGGGAAAAAAATGTGTATATATTTTTCAATTTTCAGCACTTTTTTGGCTCTCTTTACTCTTCATTTTTTAACTTCTTAATTTTTTTTTTTTTAATTTTTTGTTTATTTTCAGGATATTTTCTTGTAATCTTTAACATATTTCTTGCTAATTTTTGGGCCATGTCTTGTTTAGTTGCTCATTGCCTTCACTTGTTTCTGCGAGAAATGAAACTAATTTGCTCAGGTTTCGAAGGGTTAATTTTGCTCGCTCACATCTTTTAGTGTTTCCTAATTTCTGTGTTTTTTATGTCTTTGTAAACCTTTGTGCCCTTTTCTCTGTTCAGCCAACTATTCGGAGACGTCTGGAGTGAACTGAAATTTTCCCTTGTGTTGTGAGCCATTGAAATGCAAATAACTCCCCACCATGTTTTTGGCAAAGCCAACCTAGCACCACATCCTCACACTGGCACTGATAGAGATATAAATATTTATCCATTATTTTTGCAGGGAGGATTTTCATTGTGGGGTCTGCTGTCTATTCAGGCAGATACACACTTATCTGATTGACAGACACACATGAATACACGACTGCTCCCTCACCCTCAGACAAACTCCCCGAAGCCGAGCATCTTTCTTTCAACCTTCTCATATGGAAATGGGGGTGCCAGATACTGGAGGTAGAGTCATTATTCGGCTTGGCGGTGAGCCGGGCTCACAGGAAAAGCAATACATGCCGTCTGTTTATACGAGAAAGAGTGAAAACCACATTGGAAATAAGCATATGCTTGTAAGCTTGCAAGATTAGAATTTGATTTCTGTTGTGCCTACCGCTGTGCCGTGTGTATTACCAGTTTGATTCTCTATTGTGTTTTTGGATTCAATCCTGTTCCTGCAATGGGGATTGTTTTTACAGCAGCAGCCACAACCCTGAATATCAAATAGACACACAGTAGGATATTGCCACCAACAATCAAGCCAAACCACAGCTGAATTCTGGCTGGGAATCAGGTGTTTATTTACTTTACAGGCCCCTGATGGCAGGTAACCAGACGCTGACCTTTAGAATATTATCTGGCTGCTGTAATAGCGACAGCATCTTGTTAATTCTTGCATTAGTATAATTGCTGTGACAAACAAAAAGAAAGGTAATGCAGCGGCACAGATTGCAGACAAGCAACTACTGAATTGTACAGGTGAGATAAAAATAACTGAGCTTTTAAAAAATGTCAAACCTTTCATTGATTTCTGTGCATGTTGTTGATCAAAAAAAAAAGGTTAGCTCCCTGCTGCGCTTATACATAGAAACCACACACCTGCTTCACATAATTTTTTTGCTTCAAGGACAGAAAGAGCCAACCTGCATGAACATTGAGTGAATAATGAGGGACGCATCGCTAATTCATTCAGTTTCACAACATAAGTCACAGCAGATGTTGGCCTGAGTTTCACCTACTGCATCCAGTTTACTCACAAAGCTGCTGGATGTGCCGTGGAGGTGATGAACTGAAGAAAACTGGATGAGAGAAACTTCATTACAACAAATGTTACCTAAATTTGTCTGTGAGAGACAGAAATCCAATCCAATATATTTATATGAATTAAATATTGAATTTCTTAAAGGGAAAACAAGGTATTTCTGTAGACAATTTAGAATACATTTTAATCACCAGCTGTATTTGCTTGTAATGATAGATTAATTGATTTCTTTATTTGTGTCATGCACACACATGTGCCCAACCCTATGGCTTTACGAGACATCATTACAATATCGTTGCAGCAATCAATCCAAAATCGCAGATAAAAAATAACATTCTCAGTGGTGCTGTGCAGCTTCACTGGTCTATTTATTCAAATTGATTACGATTATCATGTCAACAATTTGATTCAATACCACGATGCATGGCATCCTCAATTTTCTGCATTAATGCACATGGCTACTTTTTCCATTAATAAGTACATGCAATCAGCTATGTCCGTTCTCCCACAATTCAGGTGTCCCGTGAAAAAGAGTTTCTTAATCTCAATGGGACCAACCTGGTTAAAAAACTGTATCAAGAAATATGAGACAGATTGTGCTTTGAGTTGCTTTCCCTTCGCTCCCCTCATGTAAGATTCAGATGAGACTTTCTCAATGTAGAGCTGACATCCGGCCCGGTTCAGAGGTGCGGATGTGACTCACAAATATGCCTCATCTCTCATCTGTCTCTTTCTTTCTTTGTCTCCAGGAGCCCCGTCCTCCCCCCCTGTCAGACACAATGACACCAGAGGAGGTATGGTAATGATAGTGGAGTTGCATGGTTTTTACACGAGTGTCTGCTTAGCAAACTTGTGGGGTTTTTTTTGTTCCCTTTGTATCATGAGATTGAGATTGAGATTTTTTGCGGGTCCCTGAAGACAAACAGGTGGAACTTTTCATAAGCATTTTTTTCTGCTGCAGCAGTTTGTGGAGTTTGGGCCACGGGCTGAATAATAAATCAGTCGATCCAGTCATAGCTGATCAGATCAAATTTATGGATGAGAGGAGCAGCTGCTGGGAGTGAATGCAAACTTTTTGACACAGTGCAATGAACGATGAGCTTTCATTTTCGCTGTACCTTCTGCTTCAACTGTGCCCAAAGTATGCCGGGGTTTCTGCAAATTCTTAAAAAGTCCTAAAAGGATTTTCATTCATTAGTTTTAAAATAAGGCCTTGATTGGTATATAAAGTGACTAAATAAATTAAAAATTCAGACAAGGGAAGTAGAATTTATTATTTTTTCTGGCGTTGTATTGTAAAATCTCAAAATAATTAATGACATATTTCTGTTGTTGAATTTGATCAATTTCTCTTTTTGAACTGTTCATGGTGGGAAACCAAGCAGTTGAATGTCACATGCAGAGTAAGAAACACAAAATTACCCAGAAATTCCAGATATTTCCCATTGCTGTCTGCAAACCAAATTGATACTTTAATTCTAATATAGTTGACTTCCATGTGTTCCACTCTAAAAGGGTTGTTTTTGTCAACATTTCGTGGTTTATGTTACAATGAACACTTGGGCAAAATAAAATTGTCCTTCAGTTTTGGTAATAAGAGAACTAGTCTTAAACTTAACTCTGAGTAGCATTAAAAAAGTCTTAAGTCTAATTTAGCTGCAGGAACCCTGGTATGCTCTGTGCTACTAGAGAGTGGCACAATTAATACGAGCGGTGAATTCCAATAACGAGCGGTCCAGCTCCAAAAATAGAAAATCATTATGTGGCGCTAGGTGTTGATATCCTGGCAGACCACCACAAATCAATGAATATGTGGGAAACACTGCATTATTATTATTATGAGTTAGTATGGCAAGGACAAACACTCAAATCACGGCTACCTGTGGTCAGAAACACCAATGTAATACACTCAATATTAAAAATGTCTTTTGTCCAAATCGTACCAACTCTGACGCTGCATGTTTTTTGGTCCTCAGTAATCCGCCTTCCAGTGTTGGATTAGAATAGATGAACGTCTCTGGTGATGTACAAAGGACACACATTCACACATACAGACAGAGATCCTTGGTTTATAGATTATGTCATTTTGTCCTTGCCAAGTCTGGCACTGCGGAGTGAAATATAGCGTGATGAACTAAACTAAATTAACTAAAAGAACAGAGTGTTACTTATTATGAAGTCCATGCTGGCAAATCTCAACATTAGCATTCAGATTGGTCACATGTAGGTCACAGGTGTTGGGGATCTGTGTCACATTTGAGGAGATGACTGAGAATTGGGGCACTTTTAAACTGCAGTGTGAACGCAGCCAGAATGTTAAACGAGACATCTTTTTTTTTCCAGTCAAGAGCACCAAAACAATATTGTGCCCTCCAGTCCTGTTCTGTCTGCTGCTCTCCCTTTACTCTGCCTGGCACTTTCCCAAAACGCCTCATAACATCGCCCCGTAAATTCTTCGAGACTGCTGCCCCTGTCACAGCAGGCAGAGGCTCGTAGGTAAAATCCATAGAGAGGCTAAAAGGTGTCAGACATCCTAAATCTCAGAGGGGAGACCGGTGACACGCAAGGACGCAACACAAGGTTTCAAGGTTTTTCACAGCTGCAAAACTCTCCTCAGTGGGAGCAAACCAACCTCTCCCCCCTACACACACTGCTCAAACACACACACACCTTCACATTTACACCCACAAACAGCTTCTGATGGTTTATTTAACTGTTGATATTGTTGCCTTATATATATATATATTTAATCATACGCTTGATGTATATAACCCAACATAAAATCAAATCCTGATGTTCCCCCTGACTGAATTTGTACATTTGAATAGGAAATCCATGGGAGCCTGTTCCACCTCTGTGACCTCGCTTTTTATCTCCTCCTGCAGATCAAAGCGTGGGAAGAGGCAGAGATGGACAAGCCGATGGAAATCGATGAGATACGAATAGACCCGTCGCCTTTCCAGCTGGTCGAGCGAACATCATTGCACAAGGTTGGTGGGGAGAGATAAACGCAGGGGTCAGCAGATGTTTATATCAAAGTTTAGCAATTGTTTAAGAGCACCTTGGTTTCTTAATGTAATTCAGTTTCTGTAAAAACAAGATTTTAACCCAGGACGCAGTGTGGAAAATGTGTATATGATGGTGTTAATTTTGGCAGCTATTTTAAGGTTAAGTCTGAGTCTTGAGATGAAAATGCTTATAAGTTTTAGTCACGTTTAGTCATTTTTATCTGTTATAGTTTTAGTCAACAAAAACTCAAAACATTTTAGTCAACAAAAATTCACAACATTTTTGTCAAAGTGTTTTTTCTATTTAGATTATCCAATTAGGCTAATTTGTTGAGACAAAATAAAGGATCATCCAGTTAGACTAATACAGGTCCCAAAAATAAGAATCAAGTCGATGTAATTTAGAGATCATTTTGAAAAAATAGGTCTAAAATTTTATTTGAAAAGCTCAAAATCTCTCTATTTATGGTCTCAAACACCACAAATAATTTTTTAATGACTTTTATGCCACCTCAATTCCATTGTTTTTGATTAAGAAACCGCACTCAAAGTGTCATGTGATGAGGAACAACCAATCACAGCCAGCAGATATCTGTTCTGTCTTCTTTAAAAAAATCAGCCTGTGGAAAATATGGAGGAGAGGTCGATCATTTCAGTGCAGGGCTACCCAGAGCTTCACGATTAATATTTTATTGCTCACCTAGAAGAAGATCAGCTCTGATCTTGGGATTTCTTGTAAGTAGGCTATGATAGAGTGCTGGTTATGGTCCTGTAGCACTATCATGCACAACCTGCCTCTGCGCCCTTGAAAGTTCACACAAGAGTAGCAGCAAGCACTCGATCTCACACTTTCCAGGCAGTAAAACGTGCAGCATATGTCTCGCTTCTTAATCAGCAGCTGTTAGTGGGAACCACTTGTCTGCTGTAGCTGCGAAGTTATAAGTAAACACTTGTTGAGTCATTTTGCCAAAATTTAAAATATTTTTTCTGACTTGTGCTCTACATGCCAAGATATGCTCCGCCCTCAGCAGCAGATTTTCTGTTGTGTGTGTTAGATATAAAAACAAAAAGCTGTTTAACTGGCCAAAGACACTTTACTTTTTGGGTGTAATGTTATACAGCAAGCTGGAGCAGCACAGTGGTGTGCTGGTTCGAGCTATCATAAAAAAACGTATCAAAAAACACAAAAACATATATAAAAACACACAAGAAAAGTTTTAAAAAGTAAAAAATACAACACAAAAGGGAAATTTAAAAGCAATGGTTGAATAAAAAAATCAAATCAGAGCAGTGCAAGACTTAAGTGCAGTGTCAGGAGTAAGGCACAGTATAACAATAATGATAATCCTCTAAAACGAAATTAAAGAAATGCCTTTAGCTACAAATAGGTCTTTAAAAGTGATTTAAAAGAAGATAGCGACATAACAAGCTAGAGTTCCTCAGGCAGATCATTTAACAACCGAGGAGCCCTAACAACAAACTTTGGCCAGCTTTCGTCTTTAAGCGTGAGGTGGGAACAGTCAGCAGGTTCCTGTCTGGAGATCTCAGGTTGTGGACTTGTTGGTATGGGGACAGCATTTTAGATGAATATTATGGGGCAAGACCATGACGGACTTTAAAAGTAATAAGTAAAATCAATCCTAAAACAAAAGCAATGGCACCTCTTAGAAAGAGGCATCTGGGCTCAAATCTCTGGTCAACTTTGGCCCTTCTGTGTGGAGTTTATATGTCGTGTCAGCGTGGGTTTCCTGATTCTCCAGCTTCCTTCCTCAGTCCAACACATGCAGGTTAGCTTAAGTGTTGACTCTAAAGTGCCCATACATGTGCATGTAAGCATGAATGGTTGTTTATCTCTATATGTAAGCTTGGCGACCTTCACCCTGTGACCCTGAAGAGGATAAGTAATACAGATAATAACTGAATGCACAGTTACAGCACCTTTATATGAGCCTGAGGCAATTTTTATTCATTCAACCGCTTCATTTCATCGCCATTTTCTGCACCGTTATCTCATTTAAAAAGGAAAATATCTCAAGCAAACATAAAAATATTCTAAGAAAATGTCAAAATATTGTCAATTTCTTCCATTTTCATTCAAATGTATTCTTCACTACATCGTAATTTGCATGTAATTACTGGGATGGATAGCCTGCAGCGGATTTTTATTGCAAAGCGCAAATTTGCCGTGGACAAGAGTTTATGTTTTTTGTCAGCGGTTTTATACAAGCAAAGAAGCATATAAATGGAGTTCAGCACCTCGAGCAGCCGTCAGGTCTTTTGTTGATGCTTCCACACTCGGCTCCTTAAGTTGTTTACTTCTGTAACATCTCATTCAGCCGGGGATGTGGATAACCTTGGCAGAGGGGTAATGGCACATGAAAAACACTCAACGAAGACTTGGATTTATTCACACAGTGTCGCCCGAATAAATGGAGATCGACACAGCATCGTCTCATTTTTTGACTGAGAACAGAATCGTATTTACTGTAGTCAGTAGGCGGAGGGGTTGTTACATAAACACCCAGATATTCGTATGTGGGAGTTGTGCCTGTTGGTTCTAGATGAAGAAAGTTTTTAGTTATTCACAGTCATTGTGAGGCAAACTTCCATTTTTTTAACAAACCGTTGTTCCTGCCAGAGAAATAAACAAAAGAAGCTCCCACGTTTCACTTCACGTTTCATTTATTTAGTGGTCGGTACAAAGAAAGAGAAGCTCCACTGGGACAGAAGCAAGGCCTCTCTCAATGACAACTCAACAGTAGTTGCTCAGGGAAGAGAGACTGTTCAAGCTTAAGTTCATGATTTATTTCATTGGGTGTGCTGACAGTCGGGGAATCTCGCTTTATTGAGCAACGATGCAAAGGCAGCAGTTACATCATGTCACTGTTGGAGCCACAGATATTTCACGCTCCACATGAATCATGAATTACTATCCACACACAATCCATGTGTGTGTGGATCTGTTTCTGCTGTACATGGATATATATGACATGCATATACACATATATAGAATATATGTACAGGCAGTGCATGTAATAGTGATAGTACTATTAATATTATTATCTGGGTAAAATGAGTGGGATTTTGTTACTTTTTCTTTCTTTTCGTAATCATGTTTTCTTCTCATTTCTTTCTTTCTTTCAAAACAAAAAATATTTATATATTTATTTATTTATATCTTATACATCACAGGTCATTCTAAGCCAGCAGGGGTAGGGAGGGGAGAGGAATATCAACACCTGAAAAATCTGAAAAACATATGGGCACACATGGATGAGATGTGGCTATTTATATATGATACATTATTATACTCTGCACAAACCCAAATAAAAATTTGATCACAAAAATTTTGTATGAATCAGTACTCTTCAAGGGTAATGTTGGTATTTTCCAACCTTGACCCAGGGAAATGGTCGGTCAGCTTTTCGACCAAAACAAAATAAATCATTAAAAAAACCCATCTTGGTTCATCTTTCCACTGTTCCAACAATCACCTACTCTGGTTTGGTTGACATAAACCCTAAATTTGCCCAATTAGACGTGAAAATATGCTGGTTATATACATGCTTTAATAATTGTTTATTTAAGCCGAGTCTGGTGGGTTTGGTGATGGAATTTTTAGGCTGTCTCTAGTTAAACAAAAATTTCAGTCGCTGCAGAGATCCTTTACATACAACTTCAGACACTTAAATATTAAGCACTTTGAGTGCATTTGCATTGAGGGTGCAAATATGCCCAGAGTAGTTACATCGCAGCCTGTTTCACTGCTGCCGGCTGCAGTCGTCTCATTAAATGCTGGACCAGTTTAAGAAATTGTTCCTATCAGTCATTTACACACAAAAACGCAGAAAATAGGGTCCAGGTTGAAAATACCAAGCTTACCTGCACTGTGCAATTGGTTTGAAAAGCTCACGTCCTCATTATGCCAAATCTGAGGCAGATGCAGGATTTTAGAGGTTTAGACGATACTGAAGAGAGTAAACTGCTCGCACCATGCTGTTTTTTTGGTTTGGTTTTGTTTTGTTTTTCCGGTGTCATCAGTGTAATTTCATTCTCTTGGTAATTTTCTGCTTATTCATGTGCAAAAATGGGGCTTTGTGGTCGAGGTGTGCTGATGCATACAAACAGGCTCATCCAAAGTGCGACCTTAGCCGAATAATGAACAGAATTCTTTGAGCATGGAAACACACTCAAGGACTTTTTCTTTCTGTGGTTCAACCTGGAGCCTCGAGCCAGTTAGCTTTCATTTTTCTGTCTCTGTGGCATCGAGTCTAGACGGAGCTGACAGAGAAGCACAGAGCCTGTAAATTCTCTGGGGTCACAGACAGATGTAAAAAGGCCGTCCTGGTCTGAGGACTACAGGTTTGTCGTAATTTGACGAGTGACCTTTCCGCTCTGTCTCCACAGACCCACACCTTATTCTCACTGCTGGGGCTTAGTCATGCCTATGTGACCAGTATTGGCAAACTGGTGGGAGTGGTGGCACTGAAAGAGGTAAGAAACTTAACTTTTACCTATGTGTGTTTTTTGTTTTTGTTTTTGCCAGGCGTAATCCTGGAGTGGATCATGTGTGTGTTATTTTGCGAGTTTGTGTATCTTTATGTCTGCAGCTAATCTAACAGACTACTTGACCAATCATCCTAATATTTTGAGTGCACATTTTTGACTGTACGCTGAAGGAACTGTCATGGTTGCAGTGATTCATAGTTGTTAAAAAAAAAAAAAAGTGCCAGATTCACTCCCTTACTTACTGCTGATTCTTTACTCCTCTTAACTGGACAGAAAGGGCCGCAAGTTTTCCAAAAATCGTCTCAGTCAACAACAACAAGCCATACCATCTACTGGAGGCCATATTTTGGTCTTTGTCATGGCTCAGAAAGTGACATCCATAGAAAACGTAGGTCTCATTTTGAACAGGAGCATCTGCAGATTAATGCTGATTAACCTGCTATGATCCGCTAAAGTTAGGCACAATACGAGATAAGATGGGGAAATTCACATGGTCACAGCAGCTATATGCAGATATATACAGCAGATGAATAATTCTACATTTTTGTTATTTCACCGCCATTTTGACTGTAAGGGTGCTGGGAGGGACACTGCCATTAGGCACAGATGTGCCACATTCAGGCTGTTCTGTCTATCACACGGTACTGTACCTCAACAGGAGTATTTGTTCATTTGATTTGATTTTTCTTTGATATCTGTGTTTCTACCATAAGTAATTAAGCAAGTTATGTAGTTAAATTTGTTTTTCTTTAAAAAGAAAGGCTTCTTTGTTGTACTGTAGCCTACAGACAAACTTAATATGGTCAAAAGTCCAGCTGTGAACAACATGGATCAGAGATTTGTTGCTGTTTTAGTCATTAAAATTACACTTATCCACATAATAAGGTTGTATCTCTATATCACATACAGTGCCTGTGAGCAGGAGAAATTTGTCTGCTCTGTACAATGTGCAATGGCCTCATCATAAACAAACAAGGTGCATGTTCTTATGAATTTCTGGTACGCTTCTGCTGGAATTACAGAAATTGTCTAGTGAGGTCGCGATTAGTGTGGGTGGCTGCACGGTGGAGATCTGCACTCACTGTTCCGATTATCATCATTTTTTATTTTTTAACTGAAACTCTTGTCTTATGGAGGTCACCTGGAACCAAAAGCAAGAAGCATACTTAATTAAATTCCCATTGATCAAAGTCAGGAAAAAGCCCTCCCCCTTTTTTAATACACTCACATTTTGGAAGTCCTGTTTGCTGAGACTTTGGAGTCCAATTTGCTCCTGATTTAGTTTTAGTCTCATAAGCATTTTTTGTCACAATCAATATCTCTCTGTATGATTTAGGCTTTCTTTGATTTACCTCATCCTTTGCCTCTACTCATTATTTTCTTCATCTCCACCTCTTATGTCACTCACTCTTGCCAAACAACATCTACTCCATAATTTTATTCAGGGAAAAGGATATTTTATTATTTGTCCTTGAAAATTCATGAAAAAGTTGTGAAATTTTGTCCATGAAATTGTGGGAACCCAGATTACTATGCTTTCTTTTTGTGTCCTTTCCTCTTATTCCTCTCCCTTTTTCTCTCCACTCATACTTTCTATTTTTCTACTGTTGTTCCCTCTGTCCTCCTTTTCTTTCTCTTCCCCTCTCTCCTTCTTCCTTCCATCTATTTCCAGCTCCAAAAAGCCATCGAGGGCTCCACGCGCTCTGGCGTCCGGCTCCGTCCTCCGCTCGCCAGCTTTCGCGACATCAACAACCACAACTCTGTCTCTAAACCTCCACCTTCCTCTCCCACTGCTCCTTCCTCTCCGACCTCCTCACCCTCTGCTCCGGCTGGCCCTCAGCCTCCATCCCCCTCTCCCCCTCACCACCACCACCACCACCACCATCATCATCATTACCACGAGAATGAAACGGAGGTGTGGATCGAGGGCGTGACAATGGAGGTGGAGGACAGCAGCAGCAGCGCAGGAAGCGGCGGTGTCAGCTGCAGCACCGGCGCCTGCAGCTCGGCCAGTCGGAGCTGCAGTTACAACAGCAACCTCACCCTTCCTCCCTCCACTACTCCTCCTCCTGTCCCTTCTTCCTCCACTACTCCTCCTCCTGTCCCTCCTTCCTCCACCACTCCTCCCCCATTCCCTTCTTCCTCTACTACTTCTCCTCCCTCCCCCACCCTGAGGCCTTTACAGAGACTCCTTGAGGGGGATGAGGACAGTGATGATGAGCCAATGGTTTAGTTTAGACCGGAGTGATAGTTATGTTTTTTTTATAATGGAAAACTTTTTTAATGGTGTGAGTTTCCTCTTTTGTTCTTAATTTGTTGCTTTGTTCTTTGGACACCCATTTACCTCTTTTTGTCACCACTTCGATAGCAAAAAAAGATCTGTTTGATTGAAGCTACGCCAATTTAGGCTTTATTTTTCTATTTTTAAGGACAGTTTATCCCACCCATACGGACTCTGTCTGCTCATTTCACAGACCTTCGCCCACCCCCAGCCTCTCTGTCTTTCCTTAATGAGCTCTGTATGTTTTTTCTTTTTTTTCCCATATTTTTCTTGCTTCATTTCCTCCTCATTTTCTCTTTCTAGTTGTTCTTCTCACAGTCTCAGGGGTTCATCCACTTAGGTTGTGTCCTTGCTGCTGATGTCCACTGTTTTAAATTTTTACGTCAAATGTTTAACATCCTTCATTATTATTTTCTTTTCAGAGGGTAATAGCATTCAAAACAGCATTAAGACAATTATGGCAACCAAAACTCAGCATTGAAACTCTTAAAAATGAATTATCACGGTTAGTGGCTCTCTAAGGCAAGTTAACCCACCTGTTTAAGTGGAACTGTTCTCTCCAGGTTCATACATATACATATTTTGGGTTTCTACTAGAACATGTTTACATGGTTTAATGTTCAAAAAACATTTTATTGTAAGGATGCTGTCTGAGCTGGAACACCTGTAGTCACCCCTCATGTGAAACTCATTTTTAGCACCTGTCTCTTTAAGCCCCACTCCCTAAAAAAGCCCGGACTGCTCTGATTTGTCTGCGTTTCCATGTTTTCTCTGCCTCTGTAATAGAGTGCTCCAGGGATGACGTTTCTCTGTAGGCCAACGTGGAGCATCACCCTGGTTCCTTCAACAAAAAGCTAATGGGATTTTTCCATTGGAGTTATTACGATGGCAGCTCTGTGGCAAAAAACAAACAAAACTGTTTATTTTGCCACCACTGTGAGGCTTTAAATCAGTGTTCGGCAAGGTATGGCACGCTATAATGTTCTGCAGTCTCATTCAGCCACTTCAGCAGCTGTCTTTTTAACCTCCTAAATTGAATTTCTTTACAAATTCTTAACAATACATGTTTCAGAAAAAATCAGATCCTAAACAAGGGTTAGGCTACATGTTATAGTGTAAGCTGCGTAATGTAAACACTTTAGAAAGAAATCTGTCACAATCTGACAGCAGCTTGTCTCAAAAGTGAAAAAACAGTTCGAAATGGAGTGTGCAGAACAGTTTTAAGTTTTTGTTCACAGGGATTGCTTTTACATATATTTACCTCCTTATGTGAAACTTTGGCCATACTAATTTAAACATCCAAAACTATAACATTAAATATAGAAAATAATGAAAAGCACAATAGGCTCCCTTTAATTGTAAATATTGTACTTCGCAGATCGTGGAAAATTCACATAGCGAAAACATTGCAGTGGAATAGATGTATAATTTACTCCTGTAATTTGCATTGTACTATTTTGGATTTTGATTGATTGATTAGCCACATCTCTGTGTCAGAGCAATTTTCAGCACAACATATGTTTCATCTTTGTGTTTTTATTAAGATAGTGTTCTGTGTTTAAGAGTAATCCAAACCAGAAGTGCACCCAGTGAACTCCTTCACAGTAGTTGTTACCTGATCGTTTATGTGTATTTAAAAAGAGGTTTTTATTGGATGAGAGCGGGAGCTATTGATTTTTTGAGCTGGCAGCAGACCATCTGGATAGCAGTAGACTAATGGAGCTGCTCAGTCCGCTGTGGAAGATTGGCCAAAGCCCCAAAACGACCTCCAAATTGTGTGCTGACCTTGTGAATGCAGCCTCAGAGCTCATCTCATCACGGTTAAGTTGATAGATGGTTTAGCTGAAGGCGGCTGACGACAGCCGAACCCCGCTGCACAGGTCCATTTTTTCCCATTTTCCCTAACAAGCATCTCTTTCAGTTTTTTGCAAAAATCTCAACTACTTCGGATAACTAATGATGAAGATGTTGCACTATAATATGCAAACACATAAACAACAACAGAAGCTTTTTATTCAGAAATGTGAAATGATTCATGCTCCAAAAACAGTGACAATAACAAAGTGATGACTAACACTCATGACAGTGATTGACAGCTGACATTTTGTTACGTAACAGCTATATCTTAATTGAAGACGCAGATGCATGTTGACAGATATTTTCCAGTTAATGCATTAATTAGCTTCAGAAATGACTTCATTAGCAATAATATTTGATACAGACCTCTCACGATCATTATATCTGCTCATGTGAGACTTCCTTCTCTTAGCAGCTACAAAGTCTTTATTTTTATTCTAGTGCACAAAAAAGTGACATCTTCTCTTGTTTTATATTCTGAAATTAGAGCAAATAATTGCCCTATTTACTCGAGTGAGAGCAGAGAGACTTAAGTATACCAGTTCATGAACACAAATGGTGAACTAAATGAAGCTAAAAGCTTCGTAGAGTTTCAAGGTTAGGAGATATTTCTTGTTGATTTCAGCCCCACAAATGACACTTTTGACTACACACAGTTTTTAAATTGATTATTAATGTCAAAATGTCAGAATAATGGAACTTTAAACCCAAAGTTAGAACAAAATTACAGTTCACCAATCTACCCTCTAGCCTCTTAGTGGACATGGACACTTGAATGGAGGTTTTCTTTTTTTTTTAAACAAATGCAAAATTAAATTTTGATGAAGAGTGGAAATCCTGCTTATTTAAAATCAGTTACTGCTATATATACATAAAATATCTGAAGAGCTGCTCAATGATTACCCTAAGGGAATACCCCATCCCCCCAAATTACCAATTGTGTACCAATATCTCCTCCCTGTTACATGGAATTTATGACAAAATCTTTGTTTTTCTTTCATGCCTCTACAGTGATCCAGAATTTTGATGAATTAAAGTCAAAACATCTGTTTACAAGCTCTTACAAAACCTGTGCATCCATCTTAACCAATGTCTCGTTTATCCAGTCGTATGCTCGGTACTTCACAAACAGCCCTTTCCAACTGGGAAACTGAACTGAAAGTTAAACTAAAATGTACTCTCTTCAAAGTCAGACTCCATTGACAAAAACACTATTTCAACTCTTCAAACATGGTCTATCACTGTTTTCTTTAGGTTGTTTGTGGTATTTTGTGATTTTGATGTTTTAACGAGTTTCAGAAAAGTCACACATGAAACAAATATACTAACTGATTGAGGCAGTGATAGACCAGCAACTCCCGTGTTCAGCGAGGTAAATTAACGTTTTTGTCAACTGAGTGCAGCTCTGAAGAGAGCGTAGTGTGTTTTATTTTAAATCAATCGGTCAATTAGACTTAATTTGTGATGCACTTTTCATACAAATATACTGTAACACAAAGTGCTTCACACAATAAAGCCAGAATCCACACACACACACACGCGTGCGTGTGCACACGCACGGTCACACACATGCACAAGCACACAAACACATGAAAAAAAACAAGACTGTCATCAAGTAAAGCACTAGAAAATAGGAGTATCCGAAAACCAGGAACTGAAGGAAGTGTACCAAAGTGAGGAAACAACCAGAGGCAGAATAAAATTCATTCATTTGAAGGATAGAAAATAAATAAATAAATAAATAGATAAATAGATAAAATTATAATATTAATAGTAAAAGATAATTAAGTGAAATACTCAAACTGTAAATAAGAGGTAAATGACAGCATAATAGCACAAACTGAAATGATAAATAAATATGTTAAACTGTGAAACACGCTAAAATAAAATGTTAATAAACAGTCAACAGATAAATAGATAAAGTTCAATTAAAAGCTAAACTAAGAGGGTAGGTCTTTTTTTTTAAAAAAATATCAACAAGCTCAGTTCCCCATTTTTGGAAGGGCTGTCTGTTTGGGAAGTACTGAGCACATGGCTGAATAAATGGGACTTGGATTTTACTGCTTGAGTTGTGTGAGAGTTTTTTTTTTGTTTTTTTTTTTTTTGCTGTTATTAAACATGGACCCCTTTTTTTAATTCATCAAGATTTTTGCTGTTTTTGGATTCTCCAATTGCCAATCGTGCATGCAAGAAAAAAAGTTTTCTTCAAGATTTCCGCTGTAAACAGGATGAGTATTTGATATGCAAATGATCATTTAGGAGGTGAAGTATTTAATAACTGCATTCATGTATTGTTGGACTTTTCTCCTTGTGATGCACCCTCCCCTTTAATTTCTTACTCCATTAGCCCTCACACACTCTTCTTATCTCCTGGATTCATTTGCTCAGGTGCTGCCTTAAAAGTCTTTAAACCTGCAGATTGATCAAACCGCTTTTTCTTTACATCAGTGTGAATTAAATTGTGTGTCTATTTCTTAAGAGGGCTCTGTACTGGTCTAAGTGATAACGTCTTTTGTTCGTCTGTTGTTGTGGTTGATATATTTATTTATTTATCTTTTAGTAGAATCAAATGTTATCTCCAAATTTATAAAACTGTGAAAGGTGTAGCAAAATAAAGTTTTATTAAGTGAAATGCTTTATTTGCACTCATGTGATTGAATTTTACTTCCATTTGCACAGGTCACAACAGTTTTACTTGGTCACCTGGAACAAGAGCTCAGTCAAGGTAGGCAGAAATAATCATTTTTGCAATGAAAATATCAGGAGATGATGTAAAGTCTTTGAATTTTTTCAGTACAAGAAAAAAAGAAAGAAGAAAAAAAGATTTTTTGAGATATTGTGATTCTGATACATCAAACATCGAAAGTAAATCTATCACAAATTGGTCACAAAGTACATTCCCTGTTCTTTTTCAGTGTAACCCCAAAATAAATATAAAAGTATTATTAATTTAAATTTGCAGCTTACTGTAACACCTCAAAAGCACATATGATTGACTGTCATATTAAACTTCACTTAATTTTGAAAGGATGACAGGAGTTTTAGATCCACTTCTAGTTTCTTCTCTTAATTGCCTTTTTTATCTCATGTTATTCTGTAAGAGTAGGTGTCACTTCTTCTGGAAGCCTTGTTTTGAAATGCAAATAATTTAAGACATTTAGTTATTGCTCCTTTGCAGACTATTGTGTGGTGAGGGATTTAAAATGATGGGTATCCCATTTTGGAAGAAAACTTCTATCACCTGGCGGCTTGCATGGACTCCATGGAAGTAATTAAAGTGACTGAACACCTGTTTAATTATACAGCATGACTGACATCTCAGTGATTTCATTCTGACAAAAATGCTACAATAAGTTTCACTTTCTACCCCTGAAACAAACATACATATTTTTCCTCTTACCTGTGGTGCTATTTATCAAACTAGATTGTTTTGGTGCGAGTTGCCGAGTGTTTGAGGTATCAGTATAAATAAGTTTAAATAATTTATGAAATATAGATATGTGGTAATAACTTTTATAATGAGATGTAGAAATTCGGTCAATGTATGTGTGTGTATATGTAATATATTTATAGAAAATGAAGATTAATAACAGTTTGTGGAGAAGAGAAAAGATTAAATCAGTGTAAACTTCTTCGTACCTCTTTTTGGGCATGTCAGTGCTTGTAAATGGAATTTATTTTGTTAATGCTTTTCACTTTCTTCTCCTGATTTGTTGGAACTAATTTAATGTTTTTTTTACGTCTGAAATACATTTTCATTCATTCATAATGGAACTAGATGGCACTCTTAGCACTTCTGGTACTAAAAGCGCCAAAAAAGACATTTAAAAACTCAACAGCGATGTCTCTTTCCAGAAATCATGACGTAGTAACTCATAATAATCCACAGAATTTATTGTTAGCAGTTTCATGTAGGAACTTTTGTCTTTGAATTTATAAATTATAAATGAGATATTTTTTAACTTTAAAACATGTATTGCAAGCTAAGAGCTGGGATGTTTCCTCGCACTTCTTCTCTTCCTTCTGTTTGTCATCTCGTGCACAACAGGTCAGCACCCCTCACTGCGTCTAGTACGCATGGCGACGCAGCACGAAGATGTTTATCACCACTCTTCACTCTGTTATTTACATTTACATCTCTTCCACAGCTGGCGAGGCAGAAGCAGAAACTACCAACCAATTTGGCCTTGCAGCCCCCCTTTCTATATCTCTCTTTTTGCATCTCTCTCTCTCGGTTCTTCACATTTTCTGTCACTTTCTCACTTTCTCTCTCTTTCCCTCTTGATTTTGCCCATAAAAACTCCTGGCTAAGTGCCATTCCAGCATGAGACAGTTCACAACATTTTCATAAAAAACTAAATAAACGTTAATTTGGCGAGAACCCGACCCGATTCAAGCCCGAGGGAGGAGTGAGAAATTACAACCCGGCCAGAACCAGGCGGGTCGGGTAGAGAAAGCTCCAGCCTCGCGTCCATGAGAAGATACATGCTTCTCTCTGCACATTGATGCTGTTGTTGGGCGTAGTTTGGCAGAAAGAAAATAGTTCCTACATGAAACTGCTCACAACAAGATCTGTGGATTATCCTGAGTAATCGGGTCATGACTTCTGGAAAGAAACATTGCTTTTGAGTTTTTAAATTAAATTTTTTGTCGCTCACACAAGTCGAGCAGCATTTAGTTCCGTTATAGTAGAGAGAAGGCAAACGTCTCTACGGCCGATATCACAACACTCGACAACTCGCGCCAAAACAAAGCACGTTGTTAAATGGCTCTACAGGTTGGAAGAAAAATATGTCGTTTTGATTTGGGGGTGAACCGTCCCTTTTATTTTTTGGTGTCCCTCATTTCCTGCAGTCAGGTGCCACTTTATAAAACTCAAACTGTGTTCGGAGACTGAAGGATTTACAGGAGGACATCTCTGAGCAGCAAGAGGACAAACAGAGGACAGATGATTATCGCAGCGGTCAGGGGCATCTCGGGTCTTTATTGCTAGAGTTTATGAGTGAATCATCCTCTGCAGCAGCTGTAGGTAGAATCTCTTAGAAGAGATTATGTAGAAAACAAACTCACAGTAAAACTTGTTTTCTTTTGTATGTTTCTGTCGGCACTTGCACAAATACACACCACTAGCCGCTGACCACAACCTCCAGAAAGATCTCAGAAGGATAATAGCACTTGATTGGACAAGGGCACTTGTTTGCCTCCAGACAGTGATGAAGGCCCAGTGTAATAAATGAGGCTGTTGTGGTGATCACAACAGTTCAAGTGGAATTGATGACTACAAGAAAACCTCTGACCTTCACACTGCAGAGTTAAAAATAAACAGCAGGGCACTGAGGTCATGTCCGTTCTTTGTCTTTCTCTCTACGACTGTGTGTTTAATACGTGTGTGTACTGAATGTTAAGAGAGTATTTTACTATTTGTGAGTGTCTTGATAGTCTTTTTTAGGCTCTATTTGAATTTTGTGGCTTGTGAGTGAGGATGTTAGTGGAAAGTGATGACATTTTGGCTGTTTGGCTCACAAGACTTGGTTGGAAATAGGATAAAATAAAGCCAATGAAGTCTAGGCATTTGCAGTTTGCTCGAAGTTGCATGAGTAGGTACTGGGAATGCGACGTCCTCACAAACATTACGGTGATTTGTGCTCTCATATTTCTATTTTTGTGAGGGACCAATGTTTGACTTAGAGTGTGAGGACATTTTTTCTGGCCCTGCCTTTATAAATGTTAACTTTGGTTTTTCACCCTATGTTTTTGTTTGTAAGAGATAAATGTAAATAATTTTTTTGGTCCGGTATTGAGAGAAGGTGCTGCAGCGGCAAAACAGGCTGCAATATAACCACTCTGGGCATGTTTTCAGTCTCAGATTATTATTCCAAGCATCTGATAACATTATGGAAAGGATATGATCCCTGAAAAGATACATATTTTTGTTAATATGTAGGTATATTTTTGTTTAGCTAGAAACGGCCCCATAATTACCAAAGCCACCAGACTCTATTTAAATAAAATGTAATTGTAGCTGGTATAGGGACAGCATATTTTTACCTCTAACTGGATGAATTAAAGGTAAATTTCAACCAACCTAGAGCCAGTGATTGTTGTAACACTGAAAAAACAAACAGAAATGATTCAGTGTAGGTTTTTTTTTTGGCTTCTGTTGACTGTGAATAAAATGTGTTTCATGCTTATAAAATTACTATTTATTTAAATGGAGTCTGATGGGTTTGACAGTGCCAACGTGCCCCAGTCAGTTAAATTGCAAGCTGTTTTTCAGTTGCTGACTGCAGCGCTCTGCTCAACACTGGACCAAAAAACTGTTGTTCCTATTAGTCACTTTGATACAAAAATATGGATAATAAGGTCCAGGTTGAAAATTAATAAAGCTAGACTTCAGAATTGCTGCTTTGTGGTTTAAGCTTAGAATTAAGTTTATGTAAGAGCTACTGCAAAAGTTTGGCGATGCATGTTGGGCATTTTATAATGTCAGTAAAGTTCACTGTAAGTCGAGAAGTACAAATGTGTGTGCATGTATGTGCACTTTTACAATCACAATGGAACAAAACAGCACCAAGAAGAATCAGTTTCCCAGAATATATATATTTTACACACAAACAAAGCTACATTCATACATACATACATACTATACATACATACAGTCTTACATTCATACAAATACATATCAGTTTATTGGATTTTCTTTGTCTTTTTTTTAGAAAAAGCAATTTGATATATTATTACTTTGTATACTGTGTTTATACGGCTAGGTCACTGTTAAAAAGCATGCACTTTCTTTTGGTTTTGTCCAGATCGTGTGTTTGCAAATAACTCTAAGTGTGTGCCGCAGGTCACTGGATGGGTTTAATCTCATCAGAACATCTCAGCTGGGGTTCAGACAAGCTGTCAAAGTAAAATACATTATTCAGCTAATGAAACTCTCTGACAACGTCAAGTGTCTGGTCCTGCAAAGTTTTTCAGATCTAACATGCTACACCTGAACCAACCACTCAGAGTTATTTGCAGGTACTGTTTGACCTTGTTGTGTCCATGTTTGTTGTATTGCGCTGATACTGATTTTAAACTAGGGCCTTTCCATCCTTCTTTTGTCCTACATTTTCTTTTTTTTTTTTTTTTTTTAAATGTCTTTTGCGTATTTCACAGCCGTCCAAGAGTTCAGCTCTCAGTCCTGGTTCTTTGGTCCGGTTGGTCCAAACTTCTTCATCTCATCCTCACGCAGCTTGTTTCAGCAGAACACTGAATTCAAGTGTTTTATCTACTTTAAATTAGATGTGTTCATTGTCACATACGTTTTATTCCACATTTCCCGCAGTTACTTGGGGGGGCTTCTTGGCATTTAGTTTGTGTACATTACATCCCACGTTATCGTCTGAAAAAGTCGTCTCGCGTTTCCTTGTGTTTCCTTGTACTCAAAGTGGGTTAATAGTTGGGAGGGCTTTGGGGATGGGGTAGAGTAGCTTGATTGATTATTGAAGTATTTATTTCCTGTTTTTGACAGTTTTATGATTTAGTTGGTCGCAACAATAACAACAGAGCCCTCCTCCGCCTCTTCGTCCTTCTCCTCTAGTGATTGGACGACGCAGGGCGTGACGTCGAATGGTATCCTCTCTGCGACAGGCTCGGCGGTCTGCGATGGCAGTCCCGGGCTTGAGCCTCTGGTGGAGGAGTCGTCCTCCCTCAGCGGGGACGGGGTCAGAGAGCACCGCTCCGGCTCCAAGGTTAATGTCACCTCTTCTATCTGTAACGACAGGAAGTGATACGTTAAAAAGACAGTTTAGGATGCTGTTTAGGTTGTGTCATGTAAGACTCTGCTCTTCCTTTTAATAGCCCAAATGTTTGCATGTTTCCTCACTTATATCATCTGAGTTTCTCTTTTTTGGCTTGACTTTTGACTTTTATCTTTATGTCCCAGTGTTGTGAAAGCAATATCTCAAGAACGCCTCGAAGGAATTTCACATTCTAAATAGATTTTGATGGTCAAAGGTCAAGGTCACTGTGACCTTGCATCAAGATGAGCTAAGATAAGATTAACTTTATTTTCCACGGATGGAAAGTTGTCTTGGGCATATAGTGCGTATAGCTGCATCGTGAGTACATACATGGCATAATAGACAACAACAAACACACTCATAGTCAACAAAAGACAACACAACACGTAGAAGATAACATGTACTGAGGCGAAATAAAAATAGCAGCGCTACTAATAAATAAAATAAAATTAATATTGCACCAGTGCCCTAGTGATAAAACAAGAGAGTAACAGTATAAAAATGACCCTCTTAAATAATAATTTAAAAAAAACTTTTATAAAAGACCTTAAATATAATTGAGGAGCTAAAATTTTATAATAACTACAACAATAACAAAGAGAGTTTTAAAAAATGATTCCAACTCTAGTGGATGGCAGAGTCCATACTACGACTAGTACGAGAACAAAAGTGGCAAACAATATCGCCTGGATCACTCCAAAAGAGTTCATGCACAAGGGAAATACAAACAGCCAGTCATAATTTGTCTTAATTAGACATCACATCCAACATTGATCCTTACATCTAGTTTGGACCACAAAATGTATGTTTTTATTTTGAAAAAGATGTATGAAGCTGTGGACTATTTTACTGTTTCGTTGTCTTTTTGGCCCTTTACTCTTATCTCGTTTATTTATCAGTTTGTAGGACTCTGGGATTGAGACAGAAACCAAAACCTAAAGGGATTCAGACTGTTTTGGATGAAAGAACCCACCTTTGTCAGCTCCTCCTCTTCTTCTTCATGCTGCTCCGGGATACCTCCGGACTCTGACTCCTCTCCAACCGTCTCCACAACTCCTCCGACCATGTCAGCCATTTGTCCACTCAGCTGTCCAACAATCTCCACCTGCAACCAGTTAAGGTCACTGACTTAACCACTTATATGTTGGATAGATTTGTTAGATCACAGACTGCCATCAACCCTTTAATTTCAGTCACAGAAAGAAAGACAGAAGGGAAGAAAGGAAGATGGAAAAGCAGAATAAGAACCCTCATGTCCTGCCCCCAGCTTGAAGGACATCAGAGAGACAAGACATAATACTCAGGTTTGTACAACACACACAGATGCTGAATCCAAATGCCTAGAGTTGTAAACTTGCGGACTTCACAGCATGCTACTCTGAAGACCAGGCGGATTGTCCTTTGTCAAAATTCATCAGGTCCGCTAAAGGCTGTCATGCAGACTTTTGGCAGTGCTCCATGCAGACATTCAGCCTGTCTCCTACCTTTCAGACTTCCCTGGCAGTTTCTCCCATCATTCACTGCACTACAGATGTGTGCTAAATATGCCTGCTGATATAAACAAAGCCAAAACAAATTAGCCAAGATGAGTGTCAAACACGACAGAAAAAAACCTCTATTCCTGTGCAGAACATTAACTTGATATGGCGATGATCATTTTCACCTTCGTAGACACGTGTTTTAGAAATGAGATCAAAGAAGATAAACTTTGGCTTCCTACAATAACAAAAGATTATTAAATAGATAAGACATGCTGTCATTGTTATGATGACTGTGATTCAATGGAGAGGCCTGTCCTGTTTGCCTATAACTGCATATTATACAGACACACACCCCTTTGCCCTTGTAAAACTCCATCAGAATACATTAAACCACCATCTAGTCCGCAAAGTCTGTAATCCGACCATTTGGATTCAGCAGGGGAGTGCCTACGTGGTGTGCCTCGACCTGCGCAGCTCCCCACAGGTCAGCTAGCCGAGGGTGGGTGGGAGGGCCGAGACTGTGGATGGTGCTGTTGGGAGTGGCTTGGAGGGAATGAGAGGCACTATGTAGCCTTTGCTCCATAGACTGTAGTCAGAGATAAGGAAGGAAGGAAAGACAATTAATGAGAATTTACTGCAAAATAAGCTCAAAGGAGTATTTCACCAACTAAATCACTATTTGTATATCAATAACTTGCACAGTTCAATGTTGAATTTTCTTCTGCTATTTATTTATTTATTTATTGCATACCTCCACTATGAACAACAAGGAAAAATTTGTTTTTGTCAATGGACTCTGGCTTTATAGAGAGCACTCAGAAGTTTTACTTTCAGTTCAGTTCCTTGTTGGACTGTCTGTTTTGAAGTATTGAGCATATGGATTACACATCATGAGTTGTGTGAGAGTTTGAAAACGAATGTTCTGGTATAGTTTTGCTGTTGTTAAACGAAGCCTCTGTTTAATTCATCAAGAATCTTATCAGGTTTTTGATTCGTTCACCACGGAGGTATGAGAAATAAACAACGTTTTTGTCATGAATTCAATGTAAAACGGAGTGATTAATTGATATACAAATGGTTGTTTGGGTGAAATATTCCTTTGATATATTTTCAAGGGGCTAATTTGGGTGTGTTTCATAACAATGACTCAACAGTTATTTGGCCGTTGGCCACATCTGTTGATTTTAAAACTTTTGTTTATTTGGGAATAAAAATACCACCACTCACTAGAGATTTAAAACACACCAAAGCCCCGCAGCTCTTGACATTTTCAGCATCTTCAGTGTAATGGACAACAATGCTGCAGCGAGCTGCTGCATCACAACACATGTCAGATGGGAAGGATGGAAAAGCCTCATCATGCCAAAGAAAATGGCAAAGCTGTTAAATTCTTCCAGCATTTAGCAATCTTCACCAAAGATTTAAGCAGAGGGATACAGTTTTATCACTTCCTTCTGGTCACTGGTAATGGTTTACATCGATTTTAGAAACCTCTTTAAATCATGAGTCAGGGACGATGCTGCAGGAAACAGCAGGGAAATGTCTCAGGCTCCTCTGCTCAGAAAATTGACTGACTGATTGAAAAGCTTTAGTATAAATGTAATGTAATCTATTCAATAGTCTCCTTCAGCAGGGAAGCCTTTCAATACACACAGCAAAGCTAACAGGCTCATTTCTATTGTGGTCTCGGATCAGTACACCTTTTCTGAGACGAAGTCCCTGACCTTTTCACGTTATTATTTCATAACCCTCAGTCACTTAATGAGCTCTGAGATGTACCAATGCGAGAGCAGCCAGTGAAGCCGAAAAAGTCTTTGTGTGTCACAGTTCATCATGACTCACTGCATTTGCAGAAAACCTCCCAGCAGCCCGAGAGCTGGAAGTCAGCAGCCGATTTACACCAATAAAAGCCACACAGCCCCAAAATCCAACCTGTTTAGAGGAGGTGAAGCTTGTCATTGAAACGTGGATTTGCATTGTGTCAACCAGTTACAGCATGTTGGCATTTGTGCCAAAAACAGAGACACAAGCGCCAGCAACTGCGTGTCCTAAGAATGACTCTATATACTGAATTTAGGTCGGCTACATTTCAGAGGAAACATGCTTGTGTTTGAAGTCAGTGTTCATTTTTTGGATAAACCAAGATGTTTCCATTAACTTCACAGAGCTTTGAGTTTTGTTATAATCCAACCTTAAAAAACTTACATTGCATATATTGATTAAAAACAGATTTAAAAAGCAACCACATTGACAATGAACATTTTGTTTACAAATGCAAAAGTCTACAGCTCTGTAAAGGTGCCAGCCTCATGTACTCATGTACTATACAGGTTTTTCAACCTTCGATCTGCACTGTAAATTCTGATGATCTTACTTAAAATAAACTTGATCATTGATTGCCTTAAAAAAGGGAAGTAAATATAATATAATAATATAATTAATAATACTTTACACCTATTTGTTAAGTGTACATGACATTTAGCTCTATTTACATAATTTTGTGAAAGTTTTTAGTTGCAGTTAAATATAATTAAATTTTAAGTAAATTTAACAATTTGATAAAAATTAAACATGAATTAAGACCGACTACTTACTGCTTCAAGGCAGTCTGTTTCCATGAGTTTTTTTAGTGAAATTAACTTGTCAGATTTGACTGTGTGCAGCTCGCTGTAGAACTATTGTCCATTACTGAAGATGCTGAAAGTGCTTCATGCTTTTAGCTAAATGCTTACTATGTGTATATATATATATATATATATATATATATATATATATATATATATATATATATATATATATATATATATATATATATATATATATATATATATATTTTCTTAGCATGTAAGCATGCTAACATTGGCTAATTGGCACTACTAGAAGCTGTTGTTTGTTTGTTTGTTTGTTTGTTTGTTTGTTTGTTTGTTTGTTTGTTTGTGTGTTCTAAAGGTCAACCCAGGAAATTACATTTCTGTGGTCCCCTCTAGTTTTAAAAGTGTCTGGTCATGAACTGACAAAAGTCAATTTCATGGTGTTGAAAAGTCAACAGGATACATCGTCTGAGAGCCATGCATATCTGTTTACAGGATAATAGAAAGCATGAATATCTGTTCAAAATGCCATGACAAACCATCTCATAGCTGTTGTGATACTTAAATCTGCCGGACTGACAGATGTAAAGACAATTATATTATCCATGCTGCGATTATTTCACGATTCATTAGCTGTTGCTAATGAGTTGTGTAAACAAAATTAGAAAGAGAGTTGGTGCTGGAGCCATGACTGAAACACTCTGTGGATACTGTGTAGTTTCAGTGCTATTAACCTGTTACTTCACTTTATAATCTTAGTATGTGTATACAGTGCTCGTATTCCAGTACGAGTATCATCGTCTCTTAAGTGGCAGTTTGGTCACGTTTAGATTCCAAGCTGTTTGTTGTCAGTGTCTGAGTCATAAGTAACACTGTATGAATGAACAGTCATATTACTGACCTGTTGTTGTTGTTGGTACTGCAGAAGCTGATGCTGCTGGTACTGGTGAAGCTGCTGGAGCTGTTGGAGTTGACTCTGTTGCTGCAGGGCGAGATGAGCGTGGTGCTGCTGAAGGTAACTGCCTACCGTCCCCTCAAACCCCTCACCAGGTGTCCCCCCTGCTCCACTGCTGCCACCTGGAGCAACCAGAACACACTCAATGCTCAGAGACACAACGCCGGTTTCGAGTAACCCTCAAATTGTGAAAAATTGGAATTACGAACATAAAATACGCCAAATTGAAACACATCAATTTTAAAAAAAGTTTTTAACACTTGCATAAGTTGGTATTTCAGGCGATTCGATAAAGCAGTATTTCGCAAAACTGCAATGGAAACACTTTTTTGCCTTTTCTAGGTCACATGATGCTATGGTTATGTGCTTGTTGGTAGAAACTGGCTCCCTCATGATGCAGCAGGAGGTACAAGAGCCGTTACTGCATCGCAGAACTCTTGAAAGTTGATCGGATCATCCGAAAGTTTTGATTCCACAATTTGTATGTGAAATCATGGACTACCAGTCCCCTTATACGTGGCCGCTCCCATGTATAAGGGGCTCGCCTTTCCATTATCGCTCGCTCACGCTTATGTCGCCTTTGATAGGAAATAATGACAGGTAGTGCAGTGGCTGCAATAGAAATAAACCTGCTAATGTTCTGAACATCCAGCGCCGTGTTTCTTGTAATGTTATTGCGAAAGGAGACACATGACATCACTCCTTGTCATCTCACAAATCTGTTTTATCAAATTTTCGGAAATAAGTTTTGCTCAAATCTGTAATGGAAACCTGCCCCGTCTGGTATTTAGAGGCAGAGTAAGAGAGGAGTTTTAATACTCACCAGCAGCCATGATGTAGGAGCCTGCAGCAGGCGAGGCCACGCCCGAGGGCTGGCTGGTGATTGGGTCCCAGGCGTCAGAGGATGACAGGCAGTACAGGCCCTGTGAGACGTAGGTGTGAGGCCAGACGTCTGCTGAGGAGTGGTGGAGCACCTGGTCTGTACGGGAACACACAGACAGGAGGGAGGCATGAGACAAAGGAGAACAAGAAACACAACCAAAAAGTGATGGATAAAAATGTTATATTTGTCATGAGTGGGGAAATGGATGACTGTACTGGGACATTTGTTTGAACAACAGAAGGCACAACCACAGATTTCCACAAACAACCATTTAACAGCCCTATCAGACCAAAAAGAGGCTCTCTACAAGAGAATTTAAAGATTTCCCTGCTCACATTTAGATTCAGTTTAGAAATTTTATAGTCATTTTCTTCCTGTTTAGTCAAAGTCAAGGATCCAAAATTGGCACATTTTTGACATTAGATGGAAAAAGATTTAAAAATTAAGACAATGAATGTGAATAACAATGTAAAATATACTGTAATTTAGCTAAATATAGCATGTGTGGGCAGGTTTAAAGCTCCACTCCAGTGTATTTGGGCATTTTTATGATATTTCTAATTAGAGTCGTGTTTTGAAAATGTTCATGTAGAAAGCACAGAAACTCAGCCAGCTATACACTGATGAGCCAAAACATTAATACAACTGAGAAATTAAGTGAATGAAATTGATCATCTTATTTAAATGCATTGTTCTGCTGGAAAACCTTGTGTCCTGGAATTCATGTGGATACTACCTGGATGGGCAGGGGACTTCCAGGTCCACCTCATAGCTTATGATAGAGTGACCACTATTGCTACTGAATAAGACAGACTTTTAACAAAACCCCCAGTAACTGGAAAACAGGATGTAACACTGGCTGGAGTGGTGCTTCAAGACAAAAACATAAGGCAGTATTAAGAAGAGACTTGCGTTCAACCTCAGACCCCGAGCTATTGATTCAGTCATTAGCAGCATAGCTTAAATGCTCTTATGAACCATACAGAGATAAACCTGACCTCATCCCAAAGAAGCAAACTGTAATAACTTTAATGTCTGTATGATGAGCAGATCTGCAGCAGCGTTATTATTATGGAGAACACCAATGAAGGCTGAACACTCAGACAGACCGCGGAGGAGAAGCATCCCTGCAGTCCTAATGCTGATATTAAATAGCGCTCTAATCGGTGCTGTGTGCAAGTGTGTGTGTGTGTGTGTGTGTGTGTGTGTGTGTGTGTGTGTGTGTGTGTGTGTGTGTGTGTGTGTGTGTGTGTGTGTGTGTGTGTTGTACATGTGTGTGGGTGCTGCATGCTAGATAAAGCACAGAGCAGGGCCCATATGGTGTTGTTAATGAGAGCAGGGCTAAGTCCTTGTGCTAACCTACAGGCTCCCTCAGGGTTTGGACAGCGCTCTGCTTTGCTTAACACCAGTGAGAACTAAAAGAGAAGCTGTTTACGGTGCTGTCACTCTCTGAAGTGAACACACAAGTCCAAGTTTCACATGAGCTTTGTTTGATATTTGAACAACCAGAAAACAACTGACTGAACCACAGAGTTTTGTTTGGGTTTTTCTGAAGTTATATGGCCGTTCCTCTGAGGTCGGATGGGGCTCTTTCCCCTTCCTTTCTCTGTATTTTATCATCCTACGTGCAGCTAAACTGAACAGACATCTCACCACCTGAGGCTCAAACCACAAATCGGGATATGAGTTTGTTTCCCCAAACTGTTTTTGTTTTACTCAACCAAGTGTAAATCTCATAACTCCACTTTCCGTGCAGTTCATTTCCTCATTTGAATACAGCTCGTCTTTTTAGATTTGGGGTGAATTCTCTGAGTCGGAGGCTCACAACGCTCCATCAGAGTGTGTTCTGATATTTCTGAAATGACAGGCTGTCATCTGGATTCGTCATTTGGAAGTTTTTGAGTAAGTGCCCGGTAGCAGTGAAAGGCAGGGATGTGCAGCTGTGTGCCTGCCCTCCAAAAGTCCTTTACAGCTGGTCGGCTGAACAACTGACTTGGCTGTTTTTAGTTTCCAACTGGGCTCTAATTTTCCCAAACTGTGCAGCTACGCACATTACAGAACATAATATTTTGCTGTGTGGTCCAAAGAGTGAGTGGGAAGTGTTTAGAGCGATTACACTCGGGAGATTTTATGTCTACATTGAGCTTGAGTATCTGTAGTTATGCTGCAACTGTGTTTGTGATTTAGGCAGATCGACTTCAGTTTGTTTAATCAATCCGGCTGCTCTTTAAGCTTGGGCGGTATATATTTTTCATACCTTCATATGTTCCTGGAATGTCAGCAGGGGTATATGGTATACAGCCCCATTCCACTGCACAAAAAAACGACTAACACCTGCTAAAATCTGGCTTTTAAATGGAATGAGAATGCGTACGATTGGCATTCATACCTGCGTCACATGACTCTGCAGTAGACACTGGTTTTTATTGGCACTGATGGGAACACCTGCATCAACATGCTAATTTCAGCTCCTTAACTGGCGCGATGAAATTACGTGGCGTCACTAATTAACCTCCAGCTTCTCCTAAGCAGCGCTAAAACATTATACCAAATACATCTGCACAGAGTTTGAAATGCAGTGCATGAGTGTGCATGTCCACATGCACACGGTATTTTTAGAAACTTAGCTTTTTCTGTGTTTTGGCCTTTCTCACACACGCAAACTGAATTTTTGGTCATTGACAATGAATGTTTTCGAAAACTGAGGTCAGGGTGGAGATACTCAGAAATGCTGTTTTCAGTGTTTATGTGTAGACAGGGAAACCAGGATGTTTTTTCTTTTTTTTTGGCTTGCCTCCTTTGTTTGATGTCAAAGTGTGTGCACACTTGCAGTGTTCACACTGGCAGCGTTGTAGCTGTGAGCTGCCTGTTGCTATGATTACTGCATTTCCACATTTATGAAGATGCACAGTGCCTGCATTGTCAACAACACGGTCCTGCAAATGTTTCACAGAAACTGCCTTCAGCAACTGATAGGATTCTGTCAGAGGACTTTTATTTTGAAACAGAAGCAGGACAATTTGATGTATTTGTATGTCCTCGTCTCTGTGACAGATAAAGACATTGAAAATGTAATAATAGGCAGTAAAGAGTCAATATAATAATCAAAACAGCAGTTTTCACTGTCTGTTTCTGTCGACAACCAAGCACAAAAGACTACTCTAGTTATGCCCATTAGCTATTTGCACAAAGATTTAACATGCAGTACCTCTGCTGGTGATGCTCTCCTGGTTAACCTCACTGAGGTGAGCGACGCTGCCCTGGTTGGAGCCGGCTCCCATACTCTCCCCGTCCATCGAGTTCCACCCAAACAGAGTCGCTTCAGAGATCGCAAACTGCTGCATGATGCCTGAGGAGGGAGGCAGAGTAGTGTCAGTGCGAGTGGAGGCTGAGATGTAGCGCTCCCATAAAAGATCAATTATCCAGTATCATCCACGCAGAGTAAAAACTTTGATCTGTATCATCGTCTGTAAGATACACTTCTATCTTTAAATTCCATGCCATTTTTAAACTATGCCATTACGAGATAAATACTCGGGAAGTTGGACAAACCTGGCAGGCATCTTGCTGTGCTACTTGTTGCTTTGCTTACATATATATATATATATATATATATATACTGTATGTCTTTTTTCTGTTTTCCATTTGGTACCATCTGCTTGTTTCAATGAAAAAATGAAATGTAAGTTACTGTATTTAAATAGGTTACAGTTAACTCTGTGTGTTACAGTTAACGGTGTGATTTTAAGGGCCAAAAGCAAAAGACAAGGGGGTGACTGCTTAGTTTGTTAAACAGGCATATGATATTATCTCTTCTCGATTGCATATTCATTAATTGAATGGAATACAAATTTGAAATTTTGTAATCTAATTTTGTATTTTCCACAGAATCGTTGTATCACATTGTGATGAAACTCATGATTTACACCCCAAGCTGAAGTGCAGAAGCACTAATATAAGCAACAGCAGCAATAATAATAATAACAGAAAATATTTTAACTTGTTTAAACACAATCAGAGATACAGAGCATAAAACAAATCCCAGTTCCAGCTTTGCTAACACAGACCGAAGTTAATTAGGAGACGACAGAGTGATTGTTCCAAGCAGGAAATCTGTAAATGCTGCAGACAAATAAATGTGTAAAAATAAGAAATCACAAATTTTTAATTTACGTTGTTAGATTCCCCGAACTGAAGTGAAGAAACATGCTGCAGAAACATTAATCATAAAGAACAAGATACAAGGGAGAGTCTTCACAGTGATGAATCTGATGAATGTCTGTGGAGAATGAGAGCGATGCAGACATTAAGAGATAGCTATGGAGAATGAGAGTGGAGCAGACACCAGCGGAGAATGAGAGTGGAGTGGAGACCGGCGGAGAATGAGAGATATGTCTGCACTGGAGTGGGCTGTCACATATGTCCGCGTGCTGGATCGGGCTGTCTGACATGTCCACGCGCAAATTTTGGCTGTTTCAGACACTTTGGTGCTATGAGGAGAAGCTGCTCTCTGTTTGTCTGTCTCACTGCGCCGCTGTCGGTCGGACCATCAGCTGTTTGATCTGCCATAATGAAATGCTGTGGCTGTCACTCAGCTGTTCTCACTGCATTTGGGTCCATGCAGCGCTATTCTTATTATCATTGGCTGTTGGTGTTGTGTGTCAAAACATGGCTGAAATGCATTCTATCAACATTCTATTAACTACGTCTTATGTTTCAATCGAGGAAAAGTTATATCACGATTGATATCATTATCGTTTTATCGCTCAGCCCTAACCCTAAGTAATTGGTATTGGGTATTTTTTTTTTTTTAATTATTATTATTATTATATTTATTTTTCTGAAGTTTCATTCCACGTGGCACTGACAAAAGTCTTAAAAAATCTTATATCCCACTTGCTGTAAGCTGTAGGATCGCAGGTCAAACCAGATGTTCAGTACCCAGATGCACTCTCACCTGCAGCAAAGCGAGCCTCCTTCTCGCCATCACTAAGGTCGCTGTAAGCATCATTCTCCATCCTCCTCTCCTTTTCCCTCTGCAGGTTGGTGTGTCCCGCGCTCCCCATTGGCCCCGCGGATGGCTTGCCCCAGCTCTGCCACTCGATCATGTGTGCGACGCGACCCTGGGCCATGGCAGTGGGCTTGGTCACTTTGTCCTTCATGGAGCGAGTCACACCTAAAACAGGTAGGCGGACAGCAGGAGCGGCATTCCCACACACACACACATCAGACACACACAAAAACACTGTCAGAACTACTTCTGGCCTCTGCAGCTGATGACACCGTCTGCTGAGGCTCGGGGGGGAGGGGGGGAGTAGAATGATGATGAGAAACTGTGTAATGTTGTAGGGAAACTGTTTAATCCATGAAAGTATAATAAATAATGCCGGTGGGGTAATAAATGTCAGGAATGGATGTACTCAGAGTGACTGGGGTTGAGAAAATAGTAACGACCTCGAAGCTACTTTGCATCAAAAGAACATTAAAATACATTTAGAAGACTATAAATCAAAATGAAAACACACTTTCAAATTCCATTTCTTTTTAAAAATCCGTATCCAAGGCGGATTCGTTGGGCTTTTTGGGCAGTTTGTCTTTTTTTTTTTAGAAATAATCTGCTCCATAGTCACATTTTCACATCTGCTCAGTACTACCTCTGTGTTATTTGACGAACCCTCCAGCTAGAATAGTTAGGGCTTAAATGCTTAATACACAATAATTTTCAAACACAATAGGGCTGTTAATATTTATCTGTCTGTGGATCGCACCCACCTCCAACCTCTAAAGGGACAGTTCATCCACCAATGAAAATGCAGTTTTACCCTTACCAGTAGTGCTATTTATCAGTCTTGATTGTTTTGCTGCGAGTTGTCGAGTGTTGGAGATATCGGCCATAGCGATGTCTGCCTTCTCTCCAATATAATGGAACTGAATGGCACTCGGCTTGTGGTGCTCCAAATGCCAAAACCACAGAAACAGAATGAATACAAAAGACAATAAACTGTTTTCTGTTATAATTTGAGTAGGTATGTCACACTCACTAGTTTGAAAAATTGACCTTACTCCTAAAACATTCACCATTTAAACTCGACAGAAACAAGATAAAACTCACCAAAACTGTCTCAGTAAGTCGTATTTAGTCATCTATTTAGTCCATTGTTTTAACAATAAAAAACTCTTGTATGGTTGAAATAAACCCTTATTTTGCTAAGTTAGATGTGAAAATATACTGATCTGCGTGCTGTTTATCCCTCTGCAGATTAATAGACTGCATATTTGAAAACGTACTACTCTAGTGTTTGGTCATTACTGCAAAACCTCACCTCAGCAAGTTTGCGATTTGCTGCAAGTTCTTTTTTTCTTTTTTTTTTTAAATATAAGTTTACACAGAA
Source organism: Plectropomus leopardus (assembly GCF_026936395.1). Classification (NCBI taxonomy): domain Eukaryota; kingdom Metazoa; phylum Chordata; class Actinopteri; order Perciformes; family Serranidae; genus Plectropomus; species Plectropomus leopardus. The sequence continues at coordinate 30,200,090 of NC_142192.1, read as the reverse complement.
GTAGGTCCGTGTGAAAATGCCTGCTGCTCTGACTACCCTGCTACGTTTATTTGAATGGGAATGTCCATTCAAGTCTCATTCTATTCAAAGCACATATGACTCAACAGGCTTGTGCTAGTGACAGTGCAAGATGTAAACACTGTGACGTCCTTCTGCACAGTGATACATTTAGCGGGTGTATTTTGGTACAAATACAACAATGCTGTTGAGTTTTTGAAGTTATGTTGTTTTTGGTTTTTTTTGCTTATTTGTTTGTTTGTTTGGTAGTTGTTTTTGTATTTTTGTCGCTTTTAACATCGTAGACCGAGTGCCATCTAGTTCCATTATATTGGAGAGAAGGCAGACGTCTCTACAGCCGATATACTGTATTTCCAACTCTGCAGCTCACACTGAAACAATCCTAGCTGATAAGTAGCACTACAGGTAAGAGGAGAAATAGGTATTTTTGATTTTGTGGGTGAAGTGTCCCTGTAAATCACTGCTGCTTTCAAATTATAGAAAATTATTTTCTGCTTCTTAAATTGCTCTAGCTTGTAAGTCATGAAAGTCAGCACAGTTTGAAATATTTGGACTCCGACGAGAACTGTCTGCCGAGCACTTGGCATTCGTACAAAGAGTTCTTTATGAGTTCAACGAATCAACCTCTCAGGGATCTCATTAACCAAAAGTGTAAAATATTCAGATAACTATATGACTGAAGATCCAGTGAGTGATTCTTGAATCCAATAAATTAACTGATGAATCTGTGATGTAATAATGAAGACCTTTGCATAACAGGCCAGAGGTCAGCTGACACGAGCTAAGCATCGTGACAAATTGGACAGGGCTGCCTATGTGCTCGTTAGCATCTGTTGAATCGAACAAAAAGGGACAATGATGACGGCCCAAACACTGACAAACCCGTATTAATGATTAAAGCCATTACTCATCTCCCGGTAAACAGAATAAATGAGATTCATTAGACTTTGGGTAATTAAAAACGTGTTACAGAGACTGAGAGAGGCAGGGGAAAGTAATCCTTGGGTGTAAACACAACGCAGAGAAGGGTCCACTGGCACTCTCTGCCCAATTAAGATGCAAATACAGGATTCAAACCAGGGACGTATACTGCGAGTCAAACGCTGGCAGAGAGGCTGATCGATAAAAAATTAAATTAAAATCAAACAGGCATGAATAAACAGAGACAGAGCTTCGGAAATTGCTCCCCCGGTCCAGGGGGCAAGCTACAGGCTGAGTTATAAATAGAAACAGTTTTTCCCCTCAGACAAAGAGAGGCAATCTCATTTGAAAATCAAACACTCCCTGCAGAGTCTAATTGGGGATGGAAATAGGAGTGGAAAGAATGGGGATGAAGGATGAGGGAGGGTGTTGGGGTCTTGGCCATTGAAAGGCTCAAAAGAATAACGCTATACACTGTTAAATTATACCAACAGATTTATTTAAAGTGCACCAGACACAACAACAAATAAAAACACTACACTTAAAGCACAGAGCACTAAAGCACAAAGAGAGCACACGAGAGGCACCAGCCACTCAAAGTCACGACACGGCACAAAAAAGTCACTACTTCACAGATACCGGGCCACACCAGCACCACCAGCAGCACCGCCACGTTACAGATACACTACATTTCCCAACACGCCTGTGGAGATGCTTCAATAAGTCATTAAAGTAAGTAATCTCACTTACTTTAGTTTCTTTGAAATCAAAGATCTGATTGGATTTCCATCAATGACTCCGCGAAATGTCTGTCATTGACGTCTGCTGTTGATATCAATGGAAGAGAAGGGAAAGTAGGGAGTGATATAGGAAGGGGCACCCACAGGGGCGGCCATGTTGGTTCCAAGCTCCTCCTCCTCCTCCTGCTCGAGAGTGAAGTTGTCTGTTGAGGTTTTATTTGCAAAAATCTTTCTGGCAAAAGTGAAAAGATAATTTCAGTTTCTTTCCGAGTGTGTCAGATGTTCTTTGGCCTGTGAGCGGTGCAGAAACCAAGACAGAGTCGAGGTAGAATGGAGCTTTTATCATACAAACAAATCTCAAAGGAAAAGCTGCTCTGGAAAGAAACTAATTGGATGAGTGGAGCCTTTGGCATCCTAATGGGCTTTTAGGCATAAAATGGAAATGTCTGGTTAGAGTCTGGCCAGGGACCTCTTTTTTTCTCTCTTCTATGATTTCCTGTTAGATTTCTAAAAAAAAAAAAAAAAAGCTTTAAAAAATACTCACTGTAGCAAAAGAATCTAATTTGTAACCTTGCACAGTAAATATTATTTAAAATCTATTAGAAATTGACACTTAGTTCAGTTGTGACCAAGGCTTTTATGATGTTGTAAAATCAATTATTTCATAATTAGTTTCTTAATTAGCTCATCATAAAAGCTGTTGACAAGTGTGACTATTTGAAGGACAGATGCTAAAATAACCCAAATTATTTTTGTTATTTGGGTTGCTTTTTTCTTTCTTTCTTTTTTTAAAATTATTTTTAAACAAGCGCAGTAGGCTCTATAATATTCTCAACCTTCACAGTGATTTTCAGGCTGCTACTATGGTCTCAGACATAAAATGTGAAGCATTAAAAAATGACACCACTCACCAGAATTAATGTCAGCATTGTACATTTCTGCAAACCATCGATACATTACATTTGTACATGATTATGTAGTGGATATGTTAAAATTTTATGTTTCTTTACTTTTATTTACGCTGTGGTGAATGTATTGTTAGGTTTAGCCACAAAAAACATGGTTATGGTGAGGAAAAATATTTGTCTTTGTGGATAAGATATGTAATAGTGCATAATAGGCATTAACAGTGAGACTGTTGTATTCATGTTTAATTTACATTATTTGTTTATGTGTGCAAGACTACTTTTTTAAAAAGATTTTTTGCTTGACAACTCTTTGCTTTATTTTCAAACTCCATTCTGCAAAGTCAAATGAATGGTTTGGTTGTTTAGCAACAGCCATACAAAAAACAACATCAATAAGCTAATCCTAAATGAGTGGTTAAACTTAACAGATTTAAATTACAATCATACTCAACTTATTAGTTGAGTAACCTCTTAGATGGTTGATATGCTCCCTTTTCTTTGATGTATATGGCAAAAACTGTATTAAAAAAAAAAAGAGTTGCTGATTCTGTCTGGCGATTACCTTCAAACCAAACCACACATTCATCATTTGGCCTCCGCACAACTCGGCACCAAAAAACCGTCTGAATATCACTCCGAAAGAAACCAAAAAAGTATCTTTTACACAGCAGAGGGAAAAAACGTTCATCCCCGTCTGTTCTCAACAACAACTTCACCCTCGACCTTCTGTGGAGCACGTGGAGGCAACATGGGGGCTGTTTTACCATCTAGCAGCACAGACACACACCTGACACACCTGTCAGAGAGGACTTAGCCAGGGCACCAATCCCATAGGTCTGGGCGGGCTTCCTCTTGAGACGAGGCAGAATGGAAGTAGTGTCCTCCATGGACAACTGAAGAGAGAGGGAGGGAGGTGAGGTGTGAGCACAGAGGGTGAGCAGAGAAATACAGAGAGACGAGAGAATCCAAGAGCAAGGAGGATAAAATAAAAAAGGCGATGTGACAGGAAAAATGACAAAATAAGAAAAGATGAGAGAGAAAATGGTATAAAAGAAATTGAGGTGAAAAGAGCAGATAATTGAAGATTTAGAAAATAGTGTAAGGGAGATAGAAGAAGAGAAGGGAGATTGTAGCAGAGGGAATAAGAAAGGAGGGTTAATTATTCAAACACCTTGTAAATGGCTTAGTGGGATAATCGCTTGAAAAAAGAGATATAAAGTGGCTAAATGGAAAAAATTGATACCTAAGTTGTGATTCAAAAGCAAAATTAAATGGACAACAGAGAGTCTTTGGTGAGCACAGCAGCTGATAATTGGAGCAAAATCATCATGAAAAACCTGACGATGTGGTGACTCATGGATAGTGTTTTGTTTTGTTTTGTTTTTTTAAGATTATTTTTATGAGCTTTTGCCTTTATTGATAGGACAGATCGAGTGTGAAAGGGGGAGACAGAGGGGATGACATGCAGCAAAGGGCCGAGGTTGGAATTGAACCTGCAGTCGCTGCAGCGAGGACGTAGCCTCTGTACACGGCGCGGCAGCTCCACCAACTGAGCTACTGGGCGCCCGATGGATAGTGTTTTAAAATGTATTATGGCTCAATGATATATAAGGATTTTTAACAAGCCAAAATTAAAATACAAAAAAATGAGAATATCCATTGTAGTTTTTCAAACATTAAGAATGTTATGCATGCACAAATTCAAATTCAAATTCAAATTCAAATTTTAAATTAAGTAATTTTAGTGTTTATTAATCTAGATGAATTGACTGTTGCCCTAAAAAAACGTCATATGGTGAGAGCGTGAATTATCTCACAATTAATTAATTTCCTGAACATGCTTAACATTTTTTAACAAGTTCTCATCAATATTAAGTGTTAAGAAACAAAGTATTTGCATTTCTTTTTAGTTAATGTCAATATTTTTGTTCTACAATCGTCACCTTTTTAGAAATGTAATTTACAGACTTATTTTTCCCGAAAATCACATAAAACTGATTAAAACTTTTCTTCAGGAGAGAAACTTTCCTCGCACTCAGCCTTTGTGTTGCCTGAAACCGTTTTATTTCTCCTTGTGTTGTCATGTCCTTGGTTGTAGCCACCCTTTTAGTGTAAGAGCTAAAATTATGCCTTTTTTAAATTTTTCTTTCGCTATTTTTATTTTTTTTCTGCCTTCCCCAGCTTTAAGAAACCTTTTTTTTTTTTTTTAAATTTTAAAACCAGAAAGAGGAGAATCAGGTTTGTAGACACTAAGATGAAGCGATTGTGCAGCACACCGACCTGAAATTGCTCATGCTTGTGTGATTTCTACTGTACTTCCTGGCGCCGCTGCTCATGGCAGACCAACCAGCAAACTAATGAACACAGAGACAGAGCCCGGCTCTTAATGAGGTCCTCCCAACAGCTAATTACAGTGGGAAATAGTAGGAAAAACATGTGGACTCTGTTACACAGGGGGATTGTGTGGTGATGTAATATTTTGAGATTAAGTGCATTAATTACTGTATTAAGGCAAACTGATATTATCTGGTCCTTCTGTGGTGTACAAGTGGAGTATCACTGCTGTGTAACCGCGTCTGCTGTAAAGCCTTTGACTTTAACAGTAACATTATATGGTGCAGTGATTCAGCAGCCAGTTAGTCTGCAGGCATACAGATGTCGTTATTGTAGCAGTCAGTGATCATGGATTTCTCCTGTGTTACTTTTGTGTCGACTCGGGGTGAAATCGTACATCAGTCGGGATCCAAATATCAATTCAACCATCAACAATATAATTTTGACTTTGACTAAAATTAAAATGTTGATACACGTCATCTTGAAGTTTAGTTTATTTTGAAATTCTCATGGCACATCTGTGTCACCATTTCTGTCTGTGCACACCTTTTTCAAAAATATTTAAACAGTGCCTGAAGCCCAGTGCTGGGAAGATAATGGTAAGCAGCTAAGAAAAGGACAATGAGGATATTTACTAAAATATTGTCTCATCCATCACAAGCTTCTGAATTATATCAAGTCAAAATTCGTAATCATTGCAGACTTTGTGATGTCAGCAAATATTGAGTTGTTGTCCAAAGATTCAATATCATCTTGTGATTAAACTTGGGATTTTTACCTCTAGTGTCCACTGCAGCGTTGGATCCCATCCTCTTTTTTTATCATTGAGTAAACTTACGACCCATGACTATGTGACATTATTTAAGTATATTTCATATCATATTTAGTGCATAGCAATAACAGTACAGAACAACTGATAAACTGCAATTAACCCAAATATTGAATGCAACAACTGCAGGAAGTTTGTATAAAATGAATTTTGATCAGTGAATATAACATAAATTTTCCTCTAATTTTTAGGAACTTGTTGTACAAACGCTGTCTTTATTGTCATACATATTAAATAGTTTTAGGGTTTTCTTTTGACAAATTCAGTCTTCTCCCCAACCCATACTTTTCTAATGCAGGATGTGACTGTTGTGCAGAGAGCAAAGGCTCCTTGAATATATCAGGTTTTCACTATGTCCTTATTCTTTTTTTTTAAGTTTCTTGAATAATCTAAATGTTAAAAATAGCAATTTTATTTATTTTTTGCAAAGAAATGAATGAATCCTGAGATATAGGCCAATTAAGTTCAAAAGTTTTCTACACCTCTCAAAATTAAGAAAGCTTCACGACCCCCTGTGAAGCTTTGGCGACCCGTAGTTGAGGCAAGGATCCCCAGGTTGGTAAACAGTGCATTGAAGCTTCATATCAGAAGTGAACAAGTATTTTGCAACAAAAACACACAAATTCCTTTTTAACACTCCCAGTCATGCACAGTCACACCGATGTAAAACAACAGAGTTCTGGAGAAATAAAGCAATTAATGTGGCAGAATTTTTGGCCCCTTAATTTAATTCACACCAATTAAATATAAGCAGCTGTTTTCATCAAACAATTTGAGCCAATTTGATATTGGAGTAACATTCATCAGGTGGACACAGACATGCAGAAAGCTTACTTTGCTGAGTGTCTGGTGGTATTCAAATAGGCAACAGTTTACTAACATGTTATTGAGAACAGCGCCACACTAACTATTTACTCTAAATAACAGGAGGAAGAGTTTACTTGGTCTAAGGGAGAATATGTTTCCATTTCATCCAGAGCTAAGGATAAAGTTTCCTCTGGTTGCCATGCAAGTTTGATAAAACTCACTTTTTATTTACAAACAAATTTGCAAGCATGTCACTTAAACTCAAAATGCATTTTTTGTCCACCTGGTTAGACAAACAAACCACAAGTACACAAAGTGGAAGTTGATCTCAAAGTCAAACAACGCTCCCTCCGGGTCGGCGAGGTCTCTGCGCATAAGAACATTTCTCCAGACTCTGTTGCTTGAAACAGAAGTGTGCCTATGTGAGTTGATTTGCCTGCAGGCATTTTTGAGTCAACAAAATTCACATTGTGGAAACAAATTCTGCTGAAGGTACAGAAACAGCTGAGCAGTGATGCACTTCATCATGTCGAGCTTTCAGTAAAAACCGGGACTTGTACGCATGCTTCAGCTGTGGATAAGATAAGCTTATTACAGCCTGTTATCTGTGACTCTGTATATATATGAGGCTTGCAGTACAGTAGATTAGCAGAGGGCCAAGAGAGGAGACGGATGGAGGGGAGAGTTTGTGGGGAGAAAAAGAAAAACGGGGGGATAAGAGAGAGGAAGTGGGAGAGAGAGATAAGAGACAGAGAAAGAGTGGCAGGAAGCGGTGGAAGGATAAACGAGTAGGATGTCAACTTACGTACTCGAAGGTAGTGGGTGAGTGATAGAGAGGAAAATGACAATAACAGGGAAAAAGGAGATTTAAACAAGGAGACTTACATTGATTCCTTCCCAGGAAAACTCGGTACGGCCATGCTGGGGGTGGGAGAGCGTGGAGGGAAAAGAGGGGAGGGAGACGGGGAGAAGAGCACAGGTATAGCAAAGGTGGGAAGAGAAGAGGCAGATTTAAAAGAGAGAAAAGAGATTTGGAATATAGATACTGGTTTTAAGCCTTAGCCCTGAATTACAGAAAATTACTTAAGCCCTGAAAGGCGAGGTGAAGAAAAAAATGTAGGTAATTTTGACCGAAATCATAGCTTAGCTCCTACACATGAGACATTTTCTCCTACATGCCAAATGTTTTCTTCAAAGTAAGCCTAACTCAACATTTTTTAAAAGAGAAAAATGTGCAGAATAAATCACTTTTTGCACTTGAATAACACTGAATAATTACCTTTTGTAGTTAACTGAGGAGGCGTTACCTTTGTCCCTTGTGTTGTGCACCAGTGCTATAATACCTTGTACATGTAGGAGATAAACTTTGGCCAACATTGCCCATTTTTATTTATTTATTTATTTTTTTCACCTTGACTTCCGGGGCCTCAGTGCCATTTTCAACATTTACAATTTGGATATTATAGTGTCAGCGGTTTCCTAGAACACTTCTGTGTGTGAACTTTAAAATTTCTAATTTATAATGAAATGTATAGAAATCAAACAATAGTCTCACATGCCCAAATACTAAACACTGTATGATAAGAAAACTCACTTTTCCAAACTGGTTTGACTGGTTTTGAAGAATTTCAGAGAACACTTCATGAAACAAAAGTCAAAATTTCAGTTATGGGTACTAATGGTTTTACTGAATCTGGTTTTTAATTAAGTTAAAAATTCAATCTTTGAAGTCTGAAGTTTGAATAAACCTTCACGCGTCATGCATGTATTCACAATTGGCCATTGTAAATTTGAATTATATTCTGAAATTGCATAATTAAAGTTTCCTCATTTTCTGCCTACAGTTCTTGTGTATCAGGAGCTCACAACAACTGTAAGCCTGAGAATTATTGTTTCATGATTCAAACAGGCACTGAAACCAGTAAACGGATGCCAGTGTTGTAGTCATGACCACTGAAACCAAGATCAGGTTGTATCGAGACCGGGTCAAGCCCAAGACCAGACCAGTACGAACCCTTAAATGCATCATACATGGATGATAATATGTAGAACATACAAACCCTTTAAATTTAAACTCTTTAAATGAAATGACTAATATTCCCATAAAAACACCCACAGAAAGTAAATGAAGGTTCCTCTTCATGACCTCGTTTATTGCCGTATACTGTATATATGTTTGTATGTGTCGTCTTTTAAGGGGTCAGAAATGTAAACATACAATGCAGTAGCCCAATCTCACAAAATGTATCAGTGAGAAAGCTTTTACTTTAATCAGCTAAGTCAAAGTGTGAAGAGAGACAGAGGACAAAAGAGGCAGATTTTCGTGTCGGAGGGGAAAATATAGAAATGGTGTGTCGTACTGTGTTTGTGTGCTGTGAGCTGCTCCGTTCCTCTCTGTCCATCTACACCGACCAGGATGTTTAGGTAACCAATAGAAACCATTCAGCAGTGACCCTGTTGCCGGGGGCAACAGCAAATCTGACGGGTGACCAAACCTGGACGCCATTTATTGTGTGTCCTCATGTGCATGCGCATGCATACACACACACACACACACACACACTCATCATGAATATTCATTGTACTGTACAAAAGGCCCAATGACAGAGAGAGCGAGTCGCTCCAGAGAATTTAAATACTCTGCTGTCAAAAACTATTCTTTTGTTTTTATTTTTTTTAACATCGGGCTCTTTGTCACAGGACCCCAAAGAGTTTCTCCAGCGGCACTTTGAGCTTGTTATCACAGTCGTACCGTTCAAAGACAAAGATCACTGCCTGTGTGAGAAGTGACACGGAAAATGCCCTAAACTTTGTGTCAAAGTAAATGCCAAACTTTATTTCCTGTCCTCGCAAGACTGCTGCTGCAGAGGTTGTTAGAGACATTCAGGAGTTAAAGTCATGGTTTATGTCTCACTAAACAGCTTAAGTGAGAGAGTGTTTTTTTTAGTTTTGTTTTATAGCTGTAGTTTATAGATGTTAATGCAAAAATTCTCCCTAAAATATATTGTAACACTGTAAGCATTAAGAGGTTACCATCATCTGAACATTTGAGTCAGACTTGTCTTTCAGGCTTTGGCTTCATTGTTGATGAATACATTTTGTAAATACATAAGATGATTGTATTAGATATTACGTTAACCTGAACATCAGCATTTATTGTGCCAACCCCAGTACATTCAAGTTTGGATTAATGATTTTTTTTTTCATCTGTTCATAGACTGTATAATGTAGCCACCATGACGTCACCCATCATCCTCTTGGCTTTTTGGATCCTGAAGTGTCCATATTTGGACGAGAGGGTGGACCTGTGGAGAAACTGCTCAGACTGAGGACACCGCTGCAATAGCAACAAGGTAGCTACGCCCTAAATCATACCCTGCTTTCTTCTCTGTTTTACTCTAAAGGGGCAGCCCAGTCGCCAGAAGAAAACAGTGATATTGTACCTTTTTGCAAACTACAGAAATGTTACATTTGTTATATATACAAGTTTCTAAATTGACATAGTATTGTTGACTTTGTTATTGAGAGGTGGAGAAGATGGTGGGACACCTAGGCAAAATGCCTGCCAAGCTCCAGACCACTGTTCAACACAAGCTAACAACAAAACTATTTTTTTTTTTTTTTATCATCATCGCTGCATTAAGCAACTTTCTTTAGCAAACTGTTGCTAAAGTTTCTGTTTCTATTGGAAATAGTGCCACTAACAGTGAAATTGTTTCCTAACTTTTCTTGCTTGATTAAGCCTAAACATTTATCCTAAATAGGAGATATTAAATTATATATGTACTTTCTGTGTAGGAAAACACATTATTTAACTACATTGAAAACTCATTTTTAAAAACAGGTTTCTAACATTTCTTCAGATGTGCTGAAGAAAGCTTAGAGAACACTTCACAAAACAAAATTCAAAATTCCATTTGCATGTAGCACTGGGTTTTGTGAATCTAATCCTAAAATGAAAAAATTCAATCTTTCAAGTCTTACGTTTTAATGACTGGTTGTGTGTTTTGTGCCTAAACCTAATCACAAGTAAACCACAGTGTTGAAACAGTTTCAGCATATCCATGGATTGCAGACACGTGCACTGCCAACATTTATGTACATTTATGTACTGTATAATTTACAAAATGAACATCATGATGTATTGAAGAAGACTTGAAACTAGCATTTGAAACCCATAAACTCATGAGGAAAATGTTTAAATCAAGTGAGAAAGAGGGTCATTTTCTAAAAGACTTGAACACAATCTGACCTCCTAGTGCAACCAGTGTAGTCGCCCCCTGCTGGCCATTAGAAAGAATACAGGTTCAAGAAACTTGCATTGCGTCACTTTTAAATTTTCTGTATTTAATATGAAGCTTCTGGTGTTGCCTACACCCACTAATGGATTTAAAGAGAAAAAAGCCTTTATCTGTGGGTTGGGTGTGTCAAAAAAATCCAATTTCAAGCACTCAAGTGGATGATGAAGAATAAAAAGCCTGTCATAATAAGGGCTTTTAAGCTGACAGAATACATCAACCGTACAGACACACTTGCCTTCTCAGGGGATTCATCGTATTAGAATCCAACCAAAACTCCTGTCATAGATATCAATAAGCTGCAAACAGGATTATTAACCCTTTGAAACCTGAGCAGATTGGCTTGATTTCTTTCAAAATCATTGGAAGAAGGCAATAAGCAAGAAAAGAAGACATGACCCAAAAATTATCTAGAAATAAATAAGTTGTACAAAAAACTTGCCTGAAAATTAGTTTTAAAAAAAGAAAGAATGAAAGAAAATAAGGTAAAAAAAAACAAAGCAAACAAACGTGAAAAGATGTTTGAAAAGTATAATAATTCTCAAAAATAAAAATTTGAAATATATAATGTAAATCATACATATTATCATACATTCATACACATTTTTTCCCTAAATATTTTTTAAAATTTTCCCAAGTATTTTTCCTCGCTTCTAAAAAAAAAACAATTTTCTAAATTTACAATTTTTTTGGGGGTAATTTTGGGAATATTTCTTGCTAAGTTACTCATTGCCCTTTTTCCACTATGTTTTTGAAAGAAATATTATAATTGTCTAACATAATTTGAAATATGTGTAAAAGATGATAACTGTGAATATAGTTTTCCCTTATTTTTTTTCCTTAACATTTTCCTAAATATTTTCTAAATTCACATTTTTTGGTTGAGTAATTTGTGGAACATTTCTTATCAGTTTGCTTCATTTCCCATGTTTTCGAAATAAGTCGCATAAATTTGCTCACAGGTTTGAATACCTTTGAAAGGCATCTGAAAGCAGCACAAGAAAAATGATGTCGCTCCAGATTTCAAAGGGTTAACCAACCTAACTGCTCTGTTATGCTCCATAACAAAGATAGACACTAATGCTTGTGTTTTTGGCTTTCTAATGGACTGCTCGTTCTCTGTATTCTGACGTCTTGATTTGTTTCTGTCAGCAGAGAAATGACCAACGCCAACACGAATAACAATTTCATTACACAGATAGATTGAATCAGAAGTGGGGGAAGGTGTTTTTCTCTTATTGCACCCTCAATTGTGTGATTTCAGATTAACACGAGGTGCATCTTTACATAAAAATCGAATCATATGCAGCTGTGAAGGAGAATTATTAATTCCCACAAGGTCATAGGAAAAAAAACAAAGCAAATATTAATAATACAGATTCTAATACAGTGTTGAAAGATGGACATTTGAAAGAATAAGACCAGAAAGCAGCGTAGCAGTGGTGATAAAACATTCAGATGGAGCTGGGCTTGTCTCTGTATTTATTCATGCTTTAATCAGCAGCTGCTGGGCTCAGAGACTCCAGAATATCTCCACCAATGAATGTGAATTTGGCTTTATTGCCCTGATTAACATTTTTCATCTGGAGTCAAACACAGAGAACGGTTAGCAAATTGAAACCATGGACGAGATGAAACTGAAAGCTAGAATTAATTCTGTCCTCCTGCAGGCCCCTTTCGCTCTCAGGGAAGCATCAATGTAATATTCATGTCAGGGATGTTTATTTTCATGACAAGTGAATGAGGAATAAGAATAATCCTCCTCCAACAAAGCAGCCGCTGAGATGGCAGAGGGATTTAGAGAAGCCCTGCACCAGTCACCAGTCGCCCTGTGGTTTTTTGGGTTTTTTTTAATGTGTCAGATTCACAATAATAAGAGCAGCGAGAGATGTGGGGAATAATTCATACAGAGGCAGTAACACCTGCGTCACAACTTTTTTTAACCTGAACAAACGTGTTGTTAATCACCGGCACTCACTGTGTAAAACTCTCACAGCTGACAGACTAAACTGATGTAATTGAATAATGGTTTGTTTAATCTAAAGGCTAATGAACTTACTCAGCAGTGGCGCCACAGTCTGGACTGACATGAATTAATCCTTCAACAACTAACAGAGGAAGAATCATCTCATTATTATTTAAGAAAACGATATATTTATTATCACTCATGAGAAAAATGTGCTCAACAAATGTAATTTATTGTTTTAAGCTGATTAATATTTTCTTAAATGTTAATGTAGTCAGTGTTAAGGGGACACTGAGTCATTTATGACCTCTGCTGGTGTCCTTCGGAAAGTCAAACAGCGCTAATACAATAATGATCTCCTCTTTGCTCGGGAGCCTTTTTATGTTCAGTGTTGCTGTAATACTTTGACCTGAAAAAGGTTGAATAAACATATAGAATCACCTTCTTATAAGTCACCCTTTAATAAGTCGTAGCTAACGGCTTGGTTATTTCATATTTCATTAACACAGCATCAACTAAAGCAACTAAATAAAACATTCAATTGCTGGATTATAAAATCTCTTTAGCTGGTTTATTTATCCCCTTACAGAATGATACTTTCTTTATCTTTTTAGCTCATAAATAAATCTATCGGGACGACCCCGCTAATGAACTGATTAACTGAATCTTCCGCAAAAATATCTGCTGTTAAGGAATCAGAATGTGTCTGTTAGCATCTTGATTTATAATAATGGCCTTTTTTTTAATAACGCTTACTTATTAACATCTTAAAGGTGCTAAATGCAAGTTTTTAAAAATGACACTCTAATTTGCAGTTTAGTGAACTGCATTTTGCAATCTGAGGCATGCACCTGAGCGAGTGCTTACCTGTTAAAGAGACAGATATATATAGAGAGAGAGATAGGGATATCTAGACTTGATTTGTCTATTATTTTTTAATAATATAATTAATAATTGTCAAATAATATCATAAAGCTATCGTAATAATAACAAGTAAATGTTAGTGCAACATTAGTATAACAATAATGATAACAAATAAAATGTTAAATAAGATAACATGAAAAATAAAAACAATATGTTAAATAAGAGTATGTAGGGAAAAAATTGAAACAGTATGTTAAATAAGAGCTATGACTCTTTTCTTAGTCTTGCGTGAAGATATGGCCTAAAAAGCATCCTATTTATAAAAGACTAAATCAAAAAATAAAGAATGAAAAGCACTAAACAGTCCCCAAGGGTTAAACTGATGATGGTGCGTCATGAAAAGTCAGGGAGTCACTAAAGTTCTTACTATTTATCCTGAGGGGGGACATGACCGTGTGAACCACATTTCGTGACGATTCATCCAGTATTTATTGCGATATTTCTGTCTGGACCAAAGTGTTGGACCGAGCGACCTCTGAGCAAATTCTTCTATTCTATTAAAGCAAGTCTGAGATTCAGCACAGTGAGAGTTGTCATCTCAGCAGCTGGTCCAGCTAATCAGTCAGTCTTGGTATTGATCAATGACCCTCTCACCCTTTGCAGATACATTTTTAACATGTTGTGCTATAGAAAAGGAAACTTCCATGTTTTCTTATAAAATATTCAGAAAAAAAACACAGCAGGCTTCAACATCGATATGTAGCTCACATAAAGAATTAATAACTGTGTGCAGAAGGTTTCAGTCATCATTTATAATGATCCAGTGTGTGAGGAGCTGGTGTCATCTCTGTCCTTGGTCTGTGTGTGTGTGTGTGTGTGTGTCTGTGTGTCTGTGTGTGTGTGTGTGTGTGTGTGTGTGTGTGTGTGTGTGTGTGTGTGTGTGTGTTATTAACACAGCTTGAGAAGAGGTCGCAGGATTTGGATTCAGAAGCGCCCCTCAGTGTGTGAATGTTAAGCTCTCCTGGTCATCCGAGGACAAAAAATGAGGCGTCATCACCATCTTTGTAAAGTGTGTGTGTGTGTGTGTGTGTGTGTGTGTGCGTGTGTGCGTGTGTGTGTGCGTGTGCATACGTGCTCATATATTGTCATTAGACTCCATAGAGTGTATAACAGCTGAGCTCGTCCCTGTAGCCTCGCCAGTAGTGTATTTTTTTCCAGCAGCATTGTGCTGCACGGTGAAACTCAAATCCATTCAGTCACGATAACATCGACTCTCTCTCAGTAAACTGACATTCTCGGCTCAGCATTTAACTCTGAGCCCAGCTGGTTAAATGAGCTCTTTATGCTGCTGGAAGTCACGCCTTAAAGCTTCTCCCTGAAGAAATAATAACTACTTTCTATCCATCCGTCCATATCTATTCATCCTGCACAGTGTGCTTAAATGTACCCCAGCATGCATTGGACCAGACACAGAGTATATAACTAATTTCTATTGTGGTTATTTTCTTCTTTCTTATGATGTAATCCACCATAGAAATATTGCAGAGTCATGAATACCAAAGCTGTCCATCATTTTACTACATTCAGTCATATATAGAAGTTCTAGTTTGGTCTTTTTTTTATAGTTTCAGTTTCTTTAAGGGGGAATGAGTGGATGGATTGGCCTAACTGGTTACTGCAGTGTAACCTTTTAAAGTCTGAGCAAACTGACCTGATATTTCTTTAACAAACATGGGAAGAGGGCAATGGGCGATTCACGAAGGAATGACCCAGGAAAGAAGAAATTAGTAAAATGTACAAGAAAATAACCTTAAAATGAGCAGAAACATATATATTGTTATAATCATTTTAAAATGTGATTAATAGTTTTCTAGAAAATTTTCCTTAGCTGTTTCAAAAAATGATTTTCTAAATATACTAATTTCTTGCAATTTGTGGGAAATTTCTCATTGCCTCGTCTCCCATGTTTTTGAAAGAACTCCAGCCAGTTTACTCACATTTCTTAGGTTAAATATTTGTGAAAGGCGTCTAAAGGCAGCACAAGAAAAGTGATGTCCATCTGGGTTTCAAAGAGTTAACCAAATCTGTTATTTGCCAGTCACTGACAGACTTTTTTAAAGACATAACTCAGAATAACAATCTACATTAATATTCAGGGACGACAGTTAGCCGACATTTTAATTGACGGGGGCAGTAGAGGACCTGGATAATGAGTAGAGGTGCGCTGGCCTGAAAAAGGTTGAGAACTACTGGTTTTAGAGGATTTAAAGTTTATCAGTGGCTCAGTGGGACAATAATTCACATAAAGAACAAAAAAATGCATAATAGAAAACCAGTGATAGGATTTTGTAGTACATGCAAGATACGCAATTCATTTAAATTTTAGAGCTGTGGGATCATCTCACTTAAAGAGCTGCTAATCTTCAAAGAATTTCATTAGTTTTACTGTCACATGATGTCGAAATGCAGTTTCAAAAGCTTTTGCACTTTAAAAATATTCAAATCCTGGTGGGAAACATTAGGAGTCTCTGCATTAAAAGTAGGAAACATTAAAGAAATGGAATAGTGGTTAAATAATAGCTGCAGCTTCTAAGAAAACATCTTTGTGGTATCATCTTTCAGAAAGTCATTTGATGTCTGCAAGGAAAAGCAGCTAATGGTGATGAATTCAGTGTTGAGTTTAGCTCAGTCTCAGTCAGATCTGTTTGTGTTTTCCGGCCTTTCAGGGAGACTTGTGTGAATTTGGGAGGAGTATATCCTCAGAGATCTGATAGGAGTACTCAGTATTGATCTGACTTTTAGAGGAACCACAAACAGGCTGATGTTTCAGCTAATGTGCTTCACACGGAGCCCTAATGCTGCAGGGATGTTCCCCCGCTTACGTTGACAGTGTTTAATGTGCTAATGGGAGTCCAGCTCATACCTTTGGTTCCCGCGTTCATTAGGAAAACATGAGCTGTAGTTTGAGTCTGTGGTGTTGAGTTTTTGAGGGTGTTAAGTGCAGTTTAAAAAACTCTTAAATAGTCCAACAATATCATTCTGCACACCACTGAGATATCCCGGAGTGAAATATCTCAGTTATTGGATGGATTATAGTGCCCAGATGATGAACCCTGTTGACTTTGGTGACTCCCAGATTTTCTCTCTGGTGCTTTTTTTCATTGGCACTTGTGGTCTCTTCAGCCCAGTCATGCTAGGTTAGTTAGAGTCTCTAATACCAGTGTAAACATGTCCAGTTTTGCCACCTTTTCGAAATAAATCTTTAGGAAAAGTGCCTAATTATTGTAACATTTTCATCGGGTGAACACGGTCACATAAACCTTTTAAAAATAAGTTTAACTGACAAGTATTTCTTGTGCCAACTAGACTAATCCGACTAATCGCATACATCTGTATTAACATTGTTACTATTTGGCTAAAAGTGCCTCCTGCTATGGCTGAAGACTCTTAGCCTTGTTTTTTAGTTTATTTTTTGAAGTTTAGATTTGTTACGTGTTATTCTTGTTACTCTAATCTGCAGATTTCCACTCTGGTTGTCTCACAGCTTGTATTTTTTATTCCAACTTTTTTAATAGTGTGTTAGCGTCTCTGACTCTGGCTGCACAGTGTTTATTTTGTCTGTCAGTCGGTGGTGTTTTGTTTGTCGCACTGGGTCCAGAGCCCCCTGTTCTTCAGTCTGAATCATCTCTCGGAGATCCTGTTTTTAGGCTTTTTGAAATCCCTCTCCACCTGCTGGCCTCTTCCGCTCTACGGGTCTATAAATTACGCAGAGGAGGTCTGTTTGTGAAAGTAAACAACTCGAGAGCTGTCATGGGATCAGTGCTCAACAGGAGCGACTCTTAATCAAAAATAAATTCTGCAACTGACGAATGTCAACCAAAACTCTACAATAGGAAGAGGGAGGACAGGAAGCAACAGGAAAGGAGCCGCAGGTTATTTCCATTGTGCTCCTTTACTTGTAAGATCTTAATTAAATTAGCAGTAATGTTAACAAATGTACCTTTAAAATATTTACACGGTAATAAAACTACTACTCTCGGCCTTCCCATCCTTGCGTAGCAGGAAAAATGATGACACTAAAGAAAAGAAAGCAGCAGCCAGAAATGGAAAAACAATAAGATGAATGTTTCTCTCTCTCTTTCACTCTTTCTGCGGCTCTCTCTCTCTGTCCCCAGGGTCCACAGCTGAGAAGTGATACATGGCTCAGTAATAGTCTGAGCCCTGGGGAGAGCAGCTCTGTGGCCTTGGTAAGAGACTATCAACACACACACACACACACACACACACACCTTCACACCCAGTCACGCACAGCCAGTCATCAGAGCGCAGGCGTACACAGAGGAGGACACATAGGTTTGACTAATATGAGCCTCTGAAGGCTGATACAGATATTTCCTACCAGTATGTCCTCATTCTTTAAATGTGTCCATTTTCTCACCACAAATGACCATCTCGTCACAGGACAGTAAAACTCTTGAATGAAACAAGATACAGATCTTTAAGGCAGGGTGATCCACTGCACCCATCGGGTCAGAAAGAAACTCTAATGTGTCGCTTTACTGCTTTTTAAGTGAAGGATCAGAGGGTAACACTGGTATTTTTTAGCTTGGACCCTATTTCCCCATGCTTTTGTGTCTAAGTGACTTGTGGGAACAGCAATTTGTAAAATTGGTCCAGTGTTGAGCCAGAGTGCTGCAGCCGACAGCAACAGTTCAATTGTCAGAACATCGGAGTTTCCGAGTTGGGAAGTCGTTTTTCTGACTTTGTTGTGTTTGTGCGCTTTGAGGTCGTAAAGTGGAAAAAAGACGGAAGCTACAAAGAAGATGTTTTGCATTTTAATGCTAAGAGCGTTTTATCAAGAGGTTGATAGCTGTTTCCAGTTTATTTATATTTTTAATATTTTATTTCAACGTGCCTGGCGTTCCTCCGCTTTCATGGAAAATGGAAAAAAGTTGAAATATTTTAATTTAAATGACAATGCCATGTACTGTCACTGTTGCTGGTATTCTCTGCTAATTTTACCGTCCTGCTCTCGTCCACTAAAATGGTATCAGATCTACCATCTGCCTGACGCCATTTGAATGCAGCATAAAAGTGCTTGTTTTTGGCACTTTCAGGCTCAAATTGCTATTATAAGTGCCTGACAATATTAGTGAAAGGACCCTACAGAGAAATGAAACGTCTTTTCGTACCTTTCTGTTTTGTGTCAAAGTCTTGTTAAAGGAATCGTCTTGTTCTGAGATCTCATGAGGTGACTTGTTGCAGGTAGAACTTGTTGCAGGAAGAACTTGTGGGGCGTTTCCACCAGCAGGTCGGTTCAGCTCAGTTCAGTTTTTTATGTTTTTATTGTGAATAGTTGTTGATGGTGCCTTTCGCGACTTTGGAACATTTAGCATTTTTGGTCAGCCGTCTGCTTGAGGTACATAGCGCACTGATCCGGTACTAAGAGGTGCAGCTAGAAACGCTGCAGTCCGTTAATTGGTCAGCAGAGCATCAACACTTTGTGATGAGGGCTGAGCTTTGGCTGGTTTAACCACTGTTCTTACCAAGTTTTTCATACATTAGCAAACTAAAACTATAAAATGAAACGCTGTTTGCATGCTCTAGCAGCCGCTCTAGACTGAGAAAAAATTACTTCATTCACTGGGCCGACTGCCGGCAACTTTTAAGGTGGTATCTAATCCTCATTTGGAGAAAAAAAAATGTTGGACTGTCGGAGCTTCATTTCGTGCGCTCTGGAAGGATAAACCCCAGTTTTGACAGACAAGAAGTCAATGCACTAACCTACTATTTATAAATATGCCACAGAGAAAGTCTCACTGCAGCCTGCTCTTGTTTGTGCAGCCCCGCTCTGTGGACGAGTAACGAGGTGCAGACTTCACTCTATATTAGCGGTGAACAAGGAAATACAGCAGTGCTGCAGGACGGAGCAGCGAGTGACATCAGCCTCGCCCACATGTAAGAGTGCTGTGCTGTGGAAATGCTACACAGATCTGGAGTCTAGGTACCTCCTCATAGCTGGTACTTTTGGTTCCAAAGGTATTTTACCGAAAGCCATTGATGGAAAGATGGCTTTGGACAAAAAACAAGCACAAAGGAACATGAAAAATGTTTAATTTCTCTGTTTTTCCCTTTTAATTCAGCTGAAATCCAGCGTGCTGCAGTACACAGACAAAACAAAAAATTTGACAGTATCCTCACACTTTTTGACTGCGCTTTAGACGAAAGACAACATAGACACACTCTCCACACATAATGAATCATTTATCCTTTTTTTTCAGTGTTTAGATCTGGGTGACCTTTCTTTGGACCGAGGTCTGGCCGTCTAACAGCAGGAGGCATTTCAGGGTGAGTAACAGCGCCTCTTTTTCTCACCTCTAAAAGATGTGAGGAGACAAGAGACGAACCTCTCTCTCTCTCTCTCACATAGCCATTTCTGTCTGGACACTGTTCAGATGTAAGAGGAGAGCCGAGGACACCAGCACTCGTGTCTTTTTGTTATTCTGTCACAGCAGCTTTCAGCAAAATGGGAAAATAGATTGAGGTGTGCAGAAACGATGTAGGCATTAAAAAACAAAAAAAAGATAATAGCATTTTACCTGATCCCCATCTTTCCGTACAGGTACCGCATCCACTGCTGAAGAGAGAAACAGAGAGAGATGAATTAAAGATAATTTCATTATCACAGGTGCTTCAGTAGCTACAGGTATCAGACCGTGGCAGGAAACACAAAATATCAGCCCAGAATACACAATTGCTCTGTCTCAGCCATCCATGATAGTCGAGGGGGAAACAGGGAGACCGAGGAGTGAGCGGGGGACACTGACAGAGAGAGCAAGATAACAGTATGTCACACTGATGCAGCCTTCAGCGTGCTCGCTGAGGGAACATGACAACGCTGTCCAGTATTTCTCTCTCTCACACACAAACACACCATGCTAAAATTAGATTAATTATCCACGCCAAGCTTTGGCACACAGAGGGCACAACCAGCGTTAGTCGTGAAGGCCAGAGATGATGCTGAAGTATTTTAGGGTGATTAAGGGTAACCCCTTCTGTTGTTATCATAAGTAATGAGGTTTATTTTAATGATTTAGTGAAAATAAAATAGAAAACGAGCTGTTTAAGATTTTGATGATGGCTGACTTAATCCTCTTCCTCCATTACATTATGACCTTGAGTCTTCCCTAAACAGAAAGTTCTGTGATCCGCTGCAACTTGTAAAAGCTAACATGAGCATTAATGTATTATTATTTTTAGATTCCTGCAAATGTAGCACAGAAGATATTCCATACACATATAAAGCAATGAATAATAAATTGCAGACAATGTTGGCACCAGTACAGAAAAGGATTGCAAAGGTATACAATTTTCATGGTACGATTAAAAAATATTGTGATATTTCTGTATCACGGTGTTGCAGAATTATTGTAATGATCAGTCATAATGGCCCTTAAAAGAAGCATTTTTTTTAATATCATAGATAACCAGATGTGCTTCAGCCCTAGAGCGGATAGGGTGGGCGGGTGGGTGGTTGGATGGGTCCCACAAACAACCAACTTACACGTTACCATGTGCCCGTTTTGCCCGAAACATTAACCATCTGTGACAGTCGGTGCTATCGTGTGAACACAGGGAGCGTGATGCTTCTTCCCACCACATGTTCGTTTGTTGACATCACAGTAACGGGCTGTGTCATCTCACCATGATGTCATAACACCATGCGCATTTGTTAACATCAGCGTAACGGCAGCCCAGAGCGTGAACAGCTGACGCAGAAGGATGCCTAAAACATCATAAGTAGACGCGTAAGGTCACTGACAGAGCGGCACCAGGTGTCGAGTTTGGAGGGGGTGAGAAATTTTAGGGAACCGGCTTTGCGCTGCTCATTTCTTTTGTGTCCATGTTAACACAGTTTAGTGAGGAAATGGTCATCAGATGCTCTAACATCATCTCTGTGTTACCACCACTTTCTAATCAGTCATTAACGGGCGGCGTACCGGCCTCACCGGCATAATTTCAAGTCGACACAGAAGTCCTTAATTTAACGTCTGTCATGTTGGTCAAAGATTTATTTCTGTAAGCCGACTTATGTCAACCTGTGCAGCTGTTTGGATTTCATCTAAGCTTGTCACAGTTTTTTATGTTGCCATTTTCTGGTTCCTGCAGGGGAGTGACCCGTCGTTAATCCACCCTGCAAAGCTCCGACAGGCTCGATTGTTTGTTGTTCAGACTGGGGAAACAGCTTTTAATGAGCACAACACCAGATCTGCAGAATTTAGATCTCTGAAAATGTCTGAGATGTGGACAGTGACGTAGAAGTTTCTGAGCCATAGTAACACTACAGCGATAGTTCGGGGTTTTTGAAGTGGGGCTGTATGAGATAATTATAGTCAGTGTATTACATACAGTAGCTGGTGGTCGGCGCAGTTTGCAGGAACAGAGGGGGGTTGATATCAAAACCAATTTTAGCCACTTTTAAAAAGGCCTACCTAAAATATCAGTTTAAGTGGACGCTTTATTTAAAGTCTTTTCACTGCTTTACCGCTGTCACAGAGCCTTTTCATTTGGCACTACATTTCTCATCTGCCACTGGTCAGCTGTTTGGGTCAGAAAGTGCCATTAGCGGTCAAAGTAAGAAGTCTGGTTTTTTTTTGTTTTTTTTCTCAATGCGATATTACCACATATTGATTTCTTGTATTGTGATGATGAGATTCTCTTTACCACCCAAAAAGATTCATATATGAAATGAATTTTTGCAGAGTGAGCAGATGTTTGCAAATCCGTGGATTTATATTAAATTCACAATTACAGATTATTAGTCGTCTTTAATGCAGAGATATTATCAAACTATCGACGTTAGGGCTGACAGTATAAAGATATTACATTGTATTGAGATATAAGACTATACATCGTCTCAGATATTGGATATTGTTATATCATGTTATGGTATAAATGGTGTTTCTTCTTGATTTTAAAGGTTGCATCATAGTAAAGTGATGTACTTTTCCTAACTTATCAGACAGCTCTAATTTTAATACTTGCCATAACCCACTTTGTTGTTATATCTACATTTCCAATGATTATTGATCAAAAATGGAATTGTGTTAATATTATTTTAAAGTACCAATAGTCATTCCTACAATATTGTCACATCAAAGAGGGAATTTGTTTGATTATTTCTTCCAGTTATAGCATTATTGGTGTACTCTCGGGAGCTTTAAAAATATTGAGATATTTATTGTGTATCAAGATGAAGCCTAAAAATATTGCAGTATAATTTCAAAGTTATCACAGTCATTTCCATTTGTCCTTGTCTCTCTCTGTCTCGTACAGCTTTGATTCTGCATTGGATGTTGGTTCAGTTCCTTGTTTACTCTTTGCTGTCCAGCTCTGGCTGCTGTGTAATGCAGCTCAAAGTAAACAGCACAAGTTGTCACAGACAAACTCATTGGGTTGCCTGAGTCTGACAGTTTCAGTTAGATTTTGGAGTGAGATATGTGGATATATTTTGGGTTTTAGCACAATGTTGTTTTATCTTCAGCATCCAGATATTCAGATCTTTTCTATATGAAAATGTTATCCCTGAAAGTTGCCAGGCCATGTACTTTTAAGCATGCTTTTGTCAAATGTGAGGACCTTATTTTGCTCCTCTGTCGGTGAGCTCACAGTGACAGAGCATTATTATAGATGGTAGACAGATGGGCAGTTCTACTCAGTGTGGAGAAAATGACACCAGGATTAGTGTGGTGTGCGTTAACAGTGGAGACATAATGAGGCAGCATCAGTGGCAGCTCAGACTGTAGAGCGGTTTGGATTTAGAGTTTGATGTGATTGGTTATATTTTTAAACCACGCAGGAAAAGTTGGATGAGAAAGTGAAGTGAAACCAAATATCACTGAGTGAAGCTGTGGAGAATGCTGAAAATACATATAAATACACAGTCTGCTTTACTTCCATAAATAAAAGCTGAATAAAAATGAACAATGATGGAGGGTCGAGAGTATAGAATGAGCATGTTTATCTGCAGGCTAATAACCCATTTAAGGAGAATCTCATCTCTGTTTGCACATGGAGACATCAAACCCAAATGACTTCTTATTCTTGGAGAAAAAGAAAAAAGAAGACATGCCTCCAAAAACTCAGCTCTAATCAGCTCAGAGCGCCTTGGTGTATTTACTCAAACACTGTCTGCAAGTAGGGGAGCAAACAAAACATGTGGTGTTTGTTTCATCTGGTTCGGTTGCAAGACTTTTTTAATCTTTTGCTGATTTTGACACAAACTGGGTGAAAAATAATAAAATTTTGGTCACCTGAAAAAGTCTTGTTCAGCATTTGGTTGTACTAAAAAACCCTCTGGATTCCATTCTTAAAGGGAAAGTACAGCCAAAAATAAAAATTCAGTCATTATCTACTCAGCCTCACTTTCCATTTCTACTCCACTACACTTCAGAGGGAAGTATTGTACTTTTTACTCCACAACTATCATTAGATAATCACTTTACAAATTAAGATTTCTGCTCACAAACCATGTCAAAGTTTACAAGTGCAGCTTTTTTATAATTTTGTTAGTATTTTTTTTGTTCAATTCTCATATGTATTGTATGAGGACTTTCAGTTTTTCCTTTTAATTAATTATTTTGATTTATTACATTTATTTCATCCTTTTTGCATGTGTAATTTTACTTTAAATTCTCAATTTACTTTGATTTTATCTAACAGTACGTTAATTTCAAGACTACAGATATTCTACCTCTACTTACAAGTCTCGGCCATGTGTGGAGTCTTGCACATGGCACAAAACCTGCTCTTATATAGTGTTTAGCGGGTGTTACCTGTGATAATAGGTAACTTATTACCAAGTGCTCATTGAGCACACCTGGTAAGTGCAGATTTGGGCATCTGGAGTTGACCTCTCTTTTATTTTCTCGTATCAGAAAATTAAGAGAAATTTAAGATATGTTGCTGCACGAGGCCCATTGTGAATCATGTGATGAGTCTATCCTGCACATAAACAGAAGCAGGATATGACTCAGGACCAATGTGGATTTACACATGCTAAGTCTACTCACGGGATCATAAAGAATCAGATGAAACCTGTATTTCCTCTTAGAATCGCTATCTTTCATTGCATCATTAAGATGAGCATAAATAAAATCTCTGTCCGGTACAACACTGCCAGCGCTAAAATTAGATTAATTATCCACACCATGCCTTGGCACAGGGGGGCGCGACCTGTATGAGTCAGCGCGGCCTGGGATGTTGAAGGATATTAGATTTAAGTGGCGATGAAAGGAGAGGCCTCCCCCGTGTTAACACAAATTATAACCCACATCTCTAATATCTCGTGGTGAGCAGTGAGATAAAGCGTCTCCTCCTCGCAGCTCCTGTTGGAGCCAAAACGCTCCAGGAGACACTAAAATACTTCAAGTCGAGTGCTATGAAATTAGTCCAACGTCATCTACAGATAACACAAGTCACAATGAGGGTGCTTATGTAGAAATTGCTCAAGTTGTTGAACATCAGTCTAAGATTGTTTCAGTCTTGAGCTTTCTGCGCTCTCATCAGCAGAGAAGTTCATTGTTCAAAGCGTAGAAATCCTCCTTCAGCCCGCCGCCTCTCTTTCATCTCAGTTTCGATGAAAGGCTGATTGAAGTGGATTTAACAGCCCAAATCAATATGGCAGCTAGACTCAGTTATCAGTCTACTTTGCACCAAGAGCCGATATTTCTTATGTATTGTATTCTCAACATATGGCCTAACATCCTCATCGATGCCGTCCGCATCGATCTGCTGCTCTCTGCCAGGTCCCACCCCCGCTGAAGGGAGTGCTGCCAATCGACAGCGCCTAAAAATACCCCAGCCTTCATTCTCCCTTCAATGGAGACTTACTTAAGCTTTCCATCTGAATCAATATCAATAAAACCCTTCGAGACACAGGGTGGAGGCGGAGGTGTCGTCACTGTTCAGCAGTAGAAGATACAGTTTGGAGACGCGAGATGACAGCTTCGCACGGAGTCGCTCCAAGAAATCGATCCGTTTAGTTAAAGAATCCACAATTGCACTAGACTTGATTTCACATTGTTTTATATCCATTTAGAAGGAACACATACTCCAGTTACTTGTTGCTAGTGAGGAAAATTGGACAAATAAATCTCCCTTTTATATATGAAGCTTTTTAAAAACAGTTATTGAACATATAATTTTGCAAATGTTGCCGCTAAGAGGTTTATTTTTCTTTCTTTTGTTGATAACTGGCTAAATTTCCGTGGCACAGCAATTACAGATAACAGCGAGGCTGCTTTGCACCGATATATTTTCATTTCAGGTGCATTTCTCCTGGCTGGTCCTCTCAGTTATGATATGTTTTCTCAAGGGGAGTCCTCCTGAGTGAAGCTACAGAGCGGTTTGATAAGAAAAAAATGTTTTAGACAGTAACAGAAACAGTTTCAGTCGCAGTGAATCAAAGAGCGCGGGCTTCTTTCTTAAGTCGCCAGTTAACATCAATAACGGAGAAATCCATCAGCGCAGAGGGGGAACAGAGACACAAACAGACCAGAATGCACTGCAGCTACCAGACATACTGAGTGTTTTTTACTCACTCTCTTAATCCATCAGTATTTTTACACCTTTAATAACTGTTGTTTTTTTTGGCCACTTGTGGGCAGCTGAACGATATTGACCTTGCGCCAGCACAAGTGAAAAAATGGTTTGACATTTACAATACATAAACAGCTCTAGTGCAACAGAGAACATAAACACGTAAACATAAACATAAACATAGAAGTTGCCATAGCTAATATGTCAACAGTTTCGAGGTCGACCACCAATGTTTTTTCAGGGCTGATATTAACCGATTTTTAAAAGTTAATGAAACCAATATCCGATATTTGGAATATGCATTTACAATAAAATTTAAATCTTTATGTCAGTATTTAAAATTTGGAGTATAACAAACTCCAACAAAAAACATTTTTTAAATGCCTTCAGAAAATGTTTAATCAAAACTGACACTTTTAAGATCATATGCAGCAAGTTCCCAGCAATGTGAAAATGTGAAAAAAAAAAATTAACAAATAAAAATAGCTCTACGAGGTTTTACAAACTAAAAGTTCCTGTCATGCCATTTGCACTTTTTAATTACTAATTAGTTATCATTAAAATGGAATGCCGATACCGATAATCGGCTAAATGCCCAATATCACCCCCAATAAACATCCAGGTCAATAATCTGTCGAACTGTTGCTGACTTACACATCCAGCAGTTATGGAACAACATTTTGATTAATTTGGAGAAGTTCAGCTCATTTATTGTCTGTTGGTACGCGTGAATTGACCCACAGGTGGGACAACATGATGTCAGTTGAAAAGTTAATCCTCTTGCGTGTCTTCTGCCTTCAAGATGATAGATAATTATTTCAAGTTTTAAATTGTTTGAGAAAGTCGGGAGTTTCTTCTTTACACGTTTGCTAACGAGAGAGCTGCTTGCTGCGTTCACAATCGACTTCTCGCAGCGTTGAGCGACACGTGGTGGAGTGATGTGATGCTTTTGATTCCTTTTAGTGGGTTTTACCTAAAAAAAAGTGTTTTTGCAGCAGGATAACAACTTACAAATGTACTACTTAACATTTATATATTTTTGCCCGATTAAATAATAGTGATGTTTTTTTCTGTTGAGGACCGTCTCTAAAGCTCGAAGATTAACCCAACACGTTCAGATCTGTTCTCCAGATCTCCGTCTGTGAACAAACTTCGTCTAACACAAAGAAGAGCTACAAACTGAACGAGAGAGCAGAGAACAAACAAATCACAACAGAAAAGTACTGAATCTAACTCTAAAATCACAGACTGCTGATGTTTAATATACGCACATGCATGTTTGATGGCACACTTTTAGGCCTGACCCAAAACTTTAGGTGAAGGACAAATTTCCACCAGAGAAGTGAGTTCAGCTGACATGTTCAACTTTACTCTCTCTGTCTCTCTCTCTCTCTCTGTCTCTCTCTCTCTGTCTCTCTCTCTCTCTCTCTCTGTGTCTCTCTCTCAGCGTTAATGAAAGGCATGCAGTCTTAGTCATGACTCTGCTCTCTGTGAGTACATTTGAGATGCGACCCAGGGGATCCTGGAGGCCATTTACTCCTCACAACACACCCACACGCATGGAGGCACATACACAAGCAAGCCAACCACACACACACTCATGCACACACACGCACGCACCAGAGACCTCTGTCGTTGATGGAGCTCCCTGCAGGAGCCACGGGGGAGGAAGGAGAGGGTGAGAGAGACACAGAGGGGAGCTGGAGACTCTTAAAAACCAGAGAGGGGGAAATATTGAAGAGTTGACGAAGGAGAGGAACAGAAGCAAGAGATTGATCGAAGCTCAGAACAGCGGGGCAGAGGGTATGTCGAGGAGAGAACAGCAAGGGCTGCTGGGAAAATAAGCTGAAGCAAGAAGCTGGAAAGATAAGAAAAGGAAGAGGAGTGGAAGAAGAAAGGAGGAGCGGGAGGAAGGAAGGGCAGATATGTAGTGAATACAAACATTTCAGCTGGTGATCACAGTGATGCAGAACAAGCAAAAATCTATTTCAGTATCATAAATATATTTATCATTCTCGTCATTTCTGCTCATCATAGTTTGCTGCTCGTGCAGAAGCCCCGGCATTACTCAAATTACGCAGATTGCAGCCTTATCTTAGCACGAAAGACGTAAGCAGTAAGAATAGTGTGATGGTTTGGTTCATGCCCCAAAACTACTTGGTTCTGGTTAGGAAGTTATCGAGGATGTCACTAAAAAAACACTGCGTACGGACCGATATATAAAAAAATGCTCGGCTTTGAGTGGCACAAACACGCTTGGAAAAGGAGTGGTGTTTCGCTAAAATGACTTGCCTTTGATGTCACAAATCCAGCTGAAAAAGAAGCAGTGTGTCGCTAAAAAGCACCTGGCTTTGAGTGGCACAAACACAGCTGCATAGGGAGCAGTGTCGCCAGAAACACATTATTTTGTAACTTTTTACTAATTCCTTACAAATTTGAGGCAATTTCTTGGTTTTGATTTGAGATTGAGCTAGTTTGCTCTGATTTCAAAGGGTTAAACACTACATTCAGTATCAAAATTATATCCTGATGACTGTTTGCATGCATTTCATTACACTCAAGAGAATCAATACAAGAGGAGACTGCATCACAAAGTGTAAAATCACCCAAATCCTTCACTAAAATCAGCTGTTGCTGGCTCGGAAATAAGGCTCGGATGCCACTCTGAGCCTTATTTCCAAGCCAGCAACAGCTGTTTGTACTAATAAGTGTAACTCCAAACTGCAGCGGTACCGCTGATCGCTCCGTTTCCATTTGATGGACATTTACCCAGAGTTCCCTGCAGCACCTGGAGAAAATGCAGCCTTCTTCATAGTCATTACTGTCACTCAGCATCAGGCGACCTAATGACCATTTACACTCTGGATGACTTCTTTTTATCATCCGTGTTTAATGTGATTTGAACTCAGTCTTTTTATGCCCCGTGCTTTTTGCGGCACTTCACCTCCCAGGTGTTCTCCCGTCAATCAAACCGTCCACCCCTCTGTGACCAAGTTTTCATTTCTCTTTGCTCTGTTCACCCATGGAGGCTATCAGTACATACTAATGCTGAGTTCAGTGCAACGATCTGTTCATTGTTTTGGTTTTAAAACCAAAACAAGTATTTTGTTCGTCTGTTTAACCCAATGAAACCTGAGCAAATCCACTTGATTTCTTTTGAAACATGGGGAGAAAGCTATTCAAAGTACATAAAAATTAAAAGCAGGAAAAATAAATAAAGTTAAAACAAACAAGGAAATGACCTGGAAAAGGTGCTTAAAAATTAAATGATTTTGGTAACCTAATTTTAGATATGCAATGATGATTATTTTATTATTATTTTTTACTTTTTCCCCTTGAAAGTTTTCCCATGTGTTTTTAAAAAATATTTTCTTTGTTTATTTCTTGTAATTTGTGAAACAGTTTCTTACCAAGCTGCTTATTTCCGTTTTCCCCATGTTTTTGGAGAAATTGCACCAATTGCACCAATCAGTATTCAAAGGTTTAAATACTTTTGAAAGGCATCTGAAAGCAAAACATTTCAGTTTTCAGTTCATTAAGGCAACTGAGAAAGTCGGGAAAAGTTTCAGTTCTTAAGTTATGTAACAACCGTGCATCCATTGGAAAAAAAAATACATTTAAATAACGTATAGAACCTACAAACAGAAAAGCAGCAAATCCTCACTATAGAGGCACTGGAATTTTTCCTTAAACAATTAATCACTTCTTAAAAGTTGTTTCAGATCATCAATCAAACCACATAATTTAATGTGCAGCAAAATTATTTTTCCCACAAAGGTGTGTCCTGTGTAATAATGCGACTGGTTTTAACCACAACACTGTGGGAAAACTGGCAAACTCTGATGTGAGAAATGCAAATTTTTGTCTGTTCATTGTACTTGGTAATTAATCTGATTCAGAGTCTGATTATAAATTGTGTTTTGGGAGGCTGCAGTGTAATGTTTGCTTGTTAGACTGTGAAACACGCAGCTCTGAGCGGCTGTGGTTTGGGTACAGTGTGTGTGAGGCTACTGACCTTTGAGGAAAAGGTCAATTCTGTTTGTGCACGTAACCAAAGTCTCTCTGGTGGAGTCGAACAAAAACAGAGGACCGGCGGATATGAAAGGGAAGGCCTTTTTCTTCATGACCAATAGCAGCTTTAAAAAATAGTCAAGGTTTAATTTATATACCTAAATACCTACTTAATAAATCAAAGAAAAGTAGAATCAAATTCTGTTTAGTTAACACAAAAAAAGAAAAACAAAGAAATTAATCTCTAAACAAACTCAAAAAGATTGAAATACATTTTTGGATGAAAACTTCACAGACTTTTGTAATTGAAAAGGAGCAAGTTAAGTTTCTATTGTCATATTTCCCACCAGCCGCAGCTTTTGATTGCCGCTGTCCTCAGAAAGCCTCTGCTACATTTTCTTCGGGCTATTCTTCTGTAGTCTGCAGATTACGAGGCCATTGGTGTAGATGTTGGTGCTGCACGCTCTAATCTGTTTGGCAACGAAGCAAAAGGTCTCAGGGAAATGAATCTGAGACATCAAAGTATGACAGAGGAGCGCCGCCTGCCAAACGGCCTGCTGGAGCCGCACGCTTCATTTAGCCAAGAACAGTTTTTACCTCAGTCAATCTGCTCCACTCTTTTGGCAGTGTAGTGTTTTTTTTAAACTTTGAAACCAATTAAATGCATTTGACTTCATCTTTGAAAGAGAGATTTATGCAATTTTTTATAATCTGGCTTCAAAGCGACAACAGAAAAGAAATTTATGTGGAAAAACACCCGTTTTATCAGCATTAAACACGAACAGGAGCTACAGCAGAGCGGACTGTCCCATCTCCAGTCCTGCACATTCAGCTTTTTTTTTTTTCTAGAATAATTTTCAGCTATTGAAAAATGTGTGTGGTTATTTCTCTGCTCGCACGAAGTTAGGGATTTAAAACTTGAAAGCAAAAATCCAAACAGTATTTGATTTGTCCACAAAAAAAGGACCTGTGAACTAACATTTTCAGCCATTTTCTCTCAAATCTCTGGCTAAGAACTGCAAGTAACAGTGTCAGTCATTTTAGCAAAATCCCCACAAAACAACATTATTTAAGTTAAACAATAATTGCAATGTAAATCGCTAAAAACAAAAGTAAAAATACAGGATAACAAACATTGCCACGGTGTAGAGGTATAATTAAAACCATTCACACTAAATTAAAACAAGATCTGATACAAGGTAGTTAAACAGTCATGATGATGTAAAAGTGTTTGTTATTAAGTTCTTTTGCAGATTATTCCACGTATAAGGAACACTGTAACACAATGACTTTTTTCCTAGTTCAGTTTTGATTTGGGAAAATTTAGCAACAAGCTATTTTGCAACTGAGTACAAAGATTATGTGAGTTTAGAGTCAAAAGTGATGAACTATAGGGAGGAAGCAACTGTTTCAAGCTTCATAGATGAATAGAAACCTGCGCTACACGTCACATGGATACAAAATGAGCTAGTTCAGCTGTAACTTTGCGTCATTATTGAGGAGCAAAAAGATAGCATGAGAAAGAAGATGGTGAAAGACACCAGAGGAGGAGGGGATGAAGAGATTGAAAAGGTGGATTTGTGCCAGAAAATGTGTTACATTGAAAGTGCTGCCTCACTTTAACTGCTCCACAAGGACTAATACAGCTGCATTAGTGCACCGCGGGGACACAGGTGGAAGGGACGGGGAGTGAGAGATAAAACGGAGGTAATGAAGAGGGGAGGAAGGAGAGGAAGAGTGGGGAAATCACGGAGAGAGGAGGAATTGATTACTTTGGAGGGAAAAGAAGAGAACGTGGGTTGAGAAGGAGGTAAATTCAGGGTTAAGTGTTACCAGTAAACACAGGAGGAGGCACGGGAAAAGGTAAAAACTTAAACGTGATTAGTAGAAGAGGAAGCAGCCACTAACGAGCCATTTCCACAACATGCTGCACATGGAAGTAAACACAGATACATAAACATGCACCTGCACATGTCCGCTGACACACACACTCATGCATACGTACGCATGTGAGCGTCTAAGGAAGGGTGGCATTGTGGGACGCTACAACAATAGGTCCTGACAGCTCTCTCTGGCAGACCCTCGCCTGTCTGCTGCCATCGCTCCAGGCGCTCTGTGTGTGTGTGTGTGTGTGTGTGTGTGTGTGTGTGTGTGTGTGTGTGTGTGTGTGTGTGTGTGTGTGTGTGTGTGTGAGAGAGAGAGAGGTGACACGCGGCCTGTGACAGTGATCCGAAGTGAAGTCTGGAGTCTGACTCACCTCCGCTTCGGCAGCGGACGCTCTGAGCCGACACCAAACACTAAGGGAGTCCTGCTCACTACGGCTTGTCGGGGTAATACCGTCATCCATCCATCCGTCCGTCCATTCTTCTGTCTGACTGTGTGTGTGCGTGTGTGTGTTTGTGGGAGTGTGTGTGTGTGTAGCATTGTATAAGATGTCTGGGACGACCCCATATTCCCTTGAGCTTCTGGAGGTTTCTGTTTGGTACTCGATGTCCTTCATGATCCAAAGAAAAACACAGCGTTCTTTCTCTTTCCTGTGCTATTATTTATGGGCTTTTAAAAGGGTACTTCAGGTGAACTTAAAAATATTTACATCACTACCACCAACTCTTAGAATACCATAGTTAGTTAACTAATATCTAGCTTATGTGAGTGATGTTTGAGGACATTGTATACTATCATACTTTCCTAGAAAAAAAGTAACTCCAGTAAAACACAACAGAAGACTTTGGTCTTCCTCAGCAGTGGCACCCCAGCCTGTTCTCATTCCCAACCATGACATAAATAATGTAAAATAACAGTAAAAAAAACCAACTTTGACAGTGTTTTTGGCTTACAATCCCAATGCCAAATGGCACCTTTTGCGTCTGCCTGATACACCCCTGGATGGCATCAGCTGAGAAGCGGTCGCGTTGTCATTATACACTGCTGAACGGCCAGCACCTGCCACATCAGCCTGATCTGCGGACAGGCGATGTCATTGTGACAGAACAGCCAGACAGAATCTGTCACATGCGCATGAAATGCCACAGAACTGTGTTGGGCGGGCGGGGGCGGCTAAAAGGCGGGTGGGGAGGTGGATTGGTCCAACAAACCCTTGACTTTCATGCAGGAGCCTGGTGTTCCCTTCCCATGAAAAATATGTTTTTTTTTCTACACCTTATCACGTGCCTCCTTTCTGTTTGTTGACGTTCTGGTGAGGCTCAGACGCAGAAAGACAACTACAGCATAATATGTAGACGCCAAAGTCCACTGCAAAGCTGCAACGTGTGAGGATTTGGGAAGAGAATGTGTTGAGCACCCCTGGAAATTTTCAATAATGTTGGCCATATGGGGCCACCAAAAATCTTGGGATGGCACAAAAACAGGAAAAAAAAAACAAAAGATATAACTGAATTTCAGGGAATCATTTATGCTGTTGAAGTAAACAGGCTAGTTGAAAACTGTGTTAATTCGAGAGTTATATTGTGCAGGATTGTCGGTTAGCATCTGTATAAATGGTCGCCACTGAAAGTAAAAGCCAACCCCAGATTCTGTCATATTTTGTGTTTCGACTCGCTGTGTTGTGGTTTGTTCGGCACCGGCTGGTTGGCTGTTTACAGTCAGGCACCTGGTTGCTACCTTCTATAAAGCCCTGCCTCACCTGCGTAGAGCAGGTGACGATATAAAGAAATCCATCACAAGCAGTTTCAGTATTCAGAAGGTTGGGAAGCCCCAGGTTTTTGCTCACAGGGATTACTTTCCCATATGTTTACCTCGTTATTTGAAGCTTTGTTTAATATGAACATCTGACTTGGTAACATATTTATGACAGACGATAAGGAAAAGCTTAGCAGGCCTCCTTTGAAGACTGCAGATAGAAGGGTTGCTGCTGTAGTGTGATTTTGTACTTGATGGTAAAAGCAGCTTCCATGAAGTTTTGACAGTATGTGAACGGCCATAACTTCCAACTAAAACAACTTTTGAATCTACCGTCACATCGTCACACAGACAGAAGTCATGTTGTTACAGTTAGAGACTAATTTTAATGTGCTGATTCCAGGTCAGTCGAGGTTGCTGCTGCGTGTGAGCTCACGCTGCTCTGATGATTTCTTCGCTGTGAGATTGTTGAGAGCGAGTAACTCACAGATACTAAGCTGTGTGTGTGCTCCTGTAATATGATTTTATCTTTTACAGTCTTCTTAGTGTGCAGTTCTGTGAACACCCGGAGGAGAGAAAATGCAGTTTTAGTAAATTTGTCTTTATAAGTTGATGTCTCAGCCTGCTGTTCAGCCTTCCTCGAGGCGTGCTGTAATTTTGTTTCTTAAAGTCCCCCCCCAAAAAAACAGTAAAGCTTTATCCAGGAAAGCAGCTTAAGAAGATTCAGAGTCCACATGCTGATGGCTGAGCAATTTTGTGGGTTTTCTATAAACAAAGACTGCTTCCCAGCATGGATTATACAGCAGGACAACAGTTTGTGTTTGTCCCCGTGCACAAAGACAGATCCATAAAGAAATAGTTTTCCCAGTTTGGTGTGGAAGATTTTGACTGGCTGCACAGAGACCTGAACTCAGCCCGTTCCAACACGTCTGGTCAGGGTTTGGCAGTATTCATTTTACTTTTCCCACTATTGAGATGTGTAACAAATTACCCCAAAAACTAATAACTCATTACAACCTTACATTTGTTGTTGTCCACCTACTGATTTGAAATCCAACCATCAATCACATCCATCATTTTTGTCATTGCTGCACTGTGGGTGCACGTCACGAAGCAGCAAGCTAGCTTGGAAAATAGAGGGATTTACATAGCTCTACATGTTCCCATGACTTTGACTTTGTCAGGAGGAAAAATGACAGGAACATTTCATTCACTAACATAACAACGTGAAGCTAGTGGAAATGCGCCTCACAAAAGATGAACCTCCTGCAGCCACAGAGAAAGCTGTAGCCTTACACTGGCTAAACAACCACAACAGGATTTTAATTTTGGGCAACAGACCAGAACAACAAAGAGCTAATGAGGCTTGTGGCTGGATGTGAGGTGGATTAAAAGTTACCAATCTCCACATTTCACTCTCCATCTAATACTAATCAAAGGCAACAGAAGACCCCCTGGAAAAAAGTTATTTTCGAGCCTTAGCTGCTTAGTGGGGATCACCCTGATAATCACAGAGGTGCATATGCAATGTCTGAATTTTGAGGAGAAAGGATAAAACGTTCATATATACATACATAACATAATAACAGGCAACGCAGATATAAACATAACTATAGTCTGGCTACTGTACACCACTCAAAATATTCAATATTAAAACCTATATATGTCATATACCAACATTAACATTTTTATAAAATATGTGATTAAGTGGCTCTTAAACCAACATTGTGAGGTGTTATGGAAAAGTGCTGTAGCTACTACTACTGTTGCTAGGGAGTAATGAGTAAAGTCATAATTTTTGGTAAAAATGAAATAAAATCATTAACCTGTAACTTACCAGTTTACTTTCAAGAAAAAAATCCATTGACTCGGACTTTTAGTGCACAGATGGTCATTTGGCGATCAGCTGGTAACGCCATTGCAGTAGTGAAAAGCGTTAAAGGATTAATATTATGCCCACCTTCTGGTCTCCCAGCCCCAGCTCCAGTCAGTCTGGTAACTCCAGAAAACTGAAGAGTAGCAAAATTACTGTGTAGACTGACATGTTTAAATGGTCAAAAATATCCTCAGCAGCGTCCCCTGTTTGGGGTGAACTGGAGTTGGACCTGATCAGCAAACATCAAACCATAATGAACATGGTTTTGGAGTGAGATGTTAGTAACGTATGGATGTAATGTACATGTGTCTGTGCAGTGCTGGTGATGGAGTGTATTCTGTAGTCTGCTCATATTTTGTCTTAAAATATATTTTTTATTGTGAAACTGGATATTGAACTGTTTTTTTTTCTCCTTCAGCCCTTCAGGTCAGAGATGCTCATGGACACCTGTCAATCAAATTATTGACCAGTCGCTTCACTCCGTGTATCGATCACTCTCTGACTTGCTGGTAAGATCACACAATCCATCTACTAGTCTGTGCATGCATGTGTGTTTATCTACACACACACACACACACACACACACACACCACTTAGTACACAGGGCATCCGTCAGTCGGTCCATACATAATACAGTCGATATTTTGCAGTTGGGGAGGGAGGGGTTTCCTGTGTAAGGTGATACCTCAAACACACCTGACAGACAAGAACAAACCCAATGGAGAGTTAAACTGTTGAACTAGAAAGCAGCTTTTGGAGAAACCAAATCCTGTCAGACTGTCAGAGACTGTCAGGGGTTTGTGTATGATTTGTGTTTTATTGGGTCTCTATCCAGAAAAAAATGTTTTTGTTTTTTTTTACATTTCACAATTTGGAAGTTATGTGCAAAAATGTAAAGTTTGTTATTTTGGCACTTTTCACACACACAAAAACCAATCAGTTCCTCTTTAGTCTCCACTAACTCTCAATGAAATCTGTTAATGTAGTTTTCCTGCAAACTTCCAGACAAACGGGACTGAGTCTCCTTGTCAGAGGTAATAAGTGACAAACAGAGCGGACAGTACAACCAAGCGAGACACTGTGCTATCGAAGCATGTGGAGAGCCAATAGATAAGCTTCAGTGCTCATGTTGATAAAGGTTTTTATAAGAGGACAGCGTGTGCTGGGACAGACTCCAGCCGCCCCCCGTGACCTTGGAGGGAGTAAGTGGGTTAAGACAATTAATTAACAAATGTCTGAGGACAGTTTTGGTTGCTGAAGCCTGCGAGAGAGCCAAAACTGTGCCCTCCTTTACATGTGTACATCTCACTCTGTCAGATTTGATGTTTAAATTAGAGCTGGATCAGTTTTTGTGTAAAAATGTTCACACCGGTTTGATATTAAGCAAACACAGAAACAGACCGGTATCCTGAATTTTACCACTAGACTCAGCAGCTGCTCCCCAGTGAAAGATAACGACATGGTGTCTGAATATGGCATCACATCGCGTAATATCAAAGCTCTCTATACTGAATACATTGAAGATGTAAATGTGCTACGTCATGAAAACAAAACCACATAAATATCAGCTGTGTGCTGAAGATCAGACTGGAGAGGAAACCACTTAACAGATCTCTGAGTAGCCTACTTGTGATCTTCCTACATTTGTCCTTTTTTTAACAGAAAACACATTTTATATTCTGATAATCACTGGAAATGACAATATAGCCGACTCGTAGGTCTATATTAACTTTGGTCACTTAGCAGAAAGTCTCAGCTCCCAGGCGATCTCACTCCAGCCAGCTGCCACCTTTCTTATATTTCTGTCATGAAATTAAGTAAAAGTTCATTAAGTAGGCTCATTTTTGCCAAAAGTTAATAAGTTACCCAGACACGGATGGAGCCCTCTGCCGGCACTGTGTGTTATTTTTGCCTGTATTTATGCACGTTTTCTGAAAGCTTACTGATACAGATGAAATAGAGGTGTAGCATATTTCACGCGAGAGGATAGGAGACGATGAAGACGTTTAAAAAATGGCAGAACAGAGCAAATCGATAATATGGTGAAAAAAATTCTCCCTCCATATGTTCACTGTATTTAATATCCTCACTGACCACTGCTGTCTACAGTGCTGCCTGCGTTAACAGGGAACATTATTACAACCTACTCCATCGTCGCCTCATTCGTTGTTGTGTGAAAATTTTGACTCCGTTCTCTAGTGCTATCTATTGGCCGTATCTATGCCAGCGTAAAGGGGGCGTAGAAGTGGCAGTGACGTTTGTGACACTTCAAACAGATGCATCTATTTTTAGTAGGGTGTAAATTAACCTTAAGTCACAAATTGCTGCTGCATTAAGACGAGTGTTGCATAGT
The DNA here is from genome assembly GCF_026936395.1 of Plectropomus leopardus. Lineage (NCBI taxonomy): Eukaryota > Metazoa > Chordata > Actinopteri > Perciformes > Serranidae > Plectropomus > Plectropomus leopardus. Next base: position 30,161,926 of record NC_142192.1, on the reverse strand, counting down.
AGCTGAGACAATGTTCATAATGAAATTAAAGTCAAACCTCAGATCATAACACAACCTGCCCCCTTTTTCTTTTGTGTAAAGCAACACAGACCAGTTGAGACGGTAAACATTAGCTGTGTGCAGTTTTCTGACTTCATCTTAGAGGACTTTTGAGTATTCAAAATCCAGGCAGTCACCTCTAAGTGCCTTTTAGAAAACTGTAAAATTGCCAGCTGCAGCTCTTGGTTACTTTAAGCTCTACTGAAAATTCAGGCCGCACGGCAGCTTCAGGCTTCCATGTTGAGAACCTGGAGCGTGTCTGCGGCCACGGAGCCATTGTGATGTAAATTTAGAGGAGAAAACGGGAAACGAGACACTCAGGAAAAACAAGACCAGCCTGGAGGAAGCGTCACCTTCTTTTTCCATTACTGGCCCAAATCGATTTGTCTAAAAATAAAACGGGCAGGACTCCGCTCTGATCGCGTTGCATTCACAGATGACCGCACAGGCCAAGTGTCTCATCAGATGCGACTTGCATTATCCAACCTGTGTTTATTTATGTGGAAATGGAGCTGCTGTCTGCCAGACTGCGAGTCTGTTCTTTACTCTGCGTCGGAGCGTCTCGCTCCATCGCTGCTTCCTGCCAACTGAAACACAGAAGCCAAAACAGGACTACACTTACAGACTGACGGATAAGATTACAGCTCAGATAGCGCAAACATTTACAAACAAATATCCATATAATGTATGGATTTCATTTTTGATATATTTGATGACAGTCATCTGATTGTCAGGAGGCAACTTTGAAAAAAAGCAACAGTTTTCATATCTACATGTCACTGAACCTTTTTGTCTGATGCACCGTTCAGCCAACCTCAGTCGCAATATTACTGTTCATTGAGCCGTCCAATTTTGGATAATTCCCATGCTGAAGCAGGGAATCTGTTAATTAAGGGCTTCGGGGTTGAAACGTGAACAAAATATTCATGATTTCCACTCACAGGCGACTAAACCCCTGACTTCTTTTTTATTTTCACAGGTAGCTTTGTTCAAAACGCTTGCGGTAAAACATTGAAAAAAGTATAATTGTTTAAATGATTACAAACTTAACGCAAATGATGATGAGAATCTTGTATTTATCGGCTGGTAGACTGATTAACGTGGGGTTGTTTCAGGACATAACATGCTCGAAATCACTGCACGGAGACTGAATCATTCATATCAGGCGACTCAGATTTCCTCTCTCTGCATATAAACTACTGTAACGTGTGAACAAGACAGACAAGAACAAGCAGCCAATGTACAGACAGTACAGACGTTAGCTGTAAGGCAGCTGGCAGTGTAAAAACGAATCGCGTGTGTGTGTGTGTGTGTAGTGCTGCTGTGTGTGTTGAGACTCAGCGTCAAACAAGGGCTGCCCACTCTCACACTATCTCACACTGTCTCACACCAAAAAAGATGAAAACACAAAGCCTATATGCTGTGTGTTATGGGCCTCAGCACACGGGACAATATGTGAACGCCAGACTTCTCTCCAATATTTGTTCATAAGCACTCCAGAAATATATAAAATAAAAAACTAACTCTACACTAATAAAATACTAAATAAAGCACTTTCTCAATTAAGTTAAATAAAGTACTGTTCTTTTACAATTAAATAAAGTTGTAATAATAAAGTTAAATAAAATACAGTTGTAATAATAGTTTAAATTCATATCACCCGCTCCCACTTTCAGGTATTTTGAGTCAGCTTTAGTGCCTAAGCTCACTTCCTGTCACGACTTTAAATTTATTTCATATATTTTTGCTGCATCTAAAATTTGCTTTCTATCCATCAAGAGATTAACCTTTAATATTCATCCATTTGGAGGCGGCACAACAAACTGTCCACACACCACTGACTGACTTTGACTTCACGAAGTGGATACAGCCTCTGTGTTTGCAGCCATTTGGATATTTACTCATCCTGGTAATGTAAGTCAAATATTCACTCTCCCTTTATGTCTCTTCTTCTCTTATCAAATATTGATAAGAGCAGCTTTAAGTAAAAATTTAGAGGTGCTCAATAATTATGCTTTTTAGTGCCGCTAAAATGATGTGATGAATGATTTCTTTAGTCAAATTATGTAATTAGTCAAATATTTAGTTGTTGATAGATAGATAGATAGATAGATAGATAGATAGATAGATAGATAGATAGATAGATAGATAGATAGATAGATAGATAGAAAGGTAGATCAAACGTAAAACAAACACAGAAAAAGACTTTTTTTAAAAAAATAGACAGATTCAAATAAGCAATGAGAAATTGCATCTTACATGTTCAAAAAGAAGTAGGAGTATTATTAGCAGTATTATTACCTATCCCTTCTTAGCTATTACCTGGATTCAATGTGTAGTCTGCATGTTTTGACAGAGGCAAAACACTAAATATCTAAACTTTATACTTCAGTTTTAAGTATTCAAGCAAAGAACATTTTATTGTAATGCTGTAAATGACAAAAGAGATTCGCAACACCTCCTCTGTGAAGTGATAACGCCTGCTATCAGACCCTCAGTGAGAACAACCAGTCTCATCATGTGTGATTTCTTTTTTTTTTTTTTAAAGTTTTTTTACTGGAGGTTTGTGTCTCTTTTTAAAACAGAAAGACGTTCTGATGAATGAAACTGTCCTCATGTGATGGTGACCAACATCTGATACTCTGTTTTGCAGCTGCTCTTCACTACGTCAGCACAATCATTGTAAACAGAAGAGCAGCAGCAGTGGAGAAGACGCGGCCTCAAACAACCTCCACGCTGCTCTGCTCTTTGTCAGCCACTGGCTGGGATTTGGAGGAAGATCCGTTGGAGTGAAAGCAGTTGCTTGAAGCTGTTCATTGCAGACAAAAAAGGCTTTCGCAGTCTTTGATAACGGCAGATTGTGGAAGGAGAGAAATGGCAAAATTATTCTCTTCAGCGAGGAGCAGCAGTCGTCTAAGCTTTATGCATTATTTTTATTTTAAATGGCGCAGAGGTATTATCGGTCACTTGAGAGCAACTACGTCTATTTCCCTGAACGTAGACGTTTGCTGTTAAAACGCACCACAAACTACAAGTCAGCACATCAGCTTCACTCTCAAAAATCATGCTTGGTGCCCATTTTTGCCTTATAAATCTCATCTAATTCGAGTTGCTGTTTGATATATCGAATATACTCCAGGTATCTTGGCTTTTTCTGCATGTGATATATATAAAATGACTATATTGCGAACATATTTATAAGCCACTGGCGTTTCGGTTCTCACATTCACACACACACATACAAAGCAGGGCTTTTGCAGAGCTCCCGACCGTGACTATTTAGTCACACTTTGCGACCATGGAGCACTAGTGCGAATTGCAAATATTATTGATATATGAACTGAAGAGCTATTAGTTTGTCTCCAGCTGACAGAGAATAAGTCACATTTAATGGCACTGCAATAACAGTCTAACTTTATAATTAGTAGTGGCAGCTGTATAAGCAGGTGAGACATGTGAGCTCCAGTCACAACTATCTAGGCATATTTTGTGACCTCCGAGTACCAGAGCGACTTGCAAACATTAGTAATGTATGAACTGGAGAGGTGTTTGTTGGCAGCTCACATTGAATGAATCTTAACGGTTAAAGGCGCCGCGGTGTCTATTTCACTGTCTGCTTATGTTAACATCCAACTGTTGACTGGGCGCTACAAGTCCACAGCAAAAACATCGACACTTCCGTCCTGAGACGAGCGGGGTCCTTCATAATAAAAGCACCATGAGTTCTGCTTTGATTTATTTAATATAACAATACTTTAAAAAAATTAAATAAAATATCATTATTTATGTACTTTAACGTCCTTACAACCAAACAACAAATCTCCCCATGCAGTGTCACTGTAATTAGTCTGGTGCTGATTGGTAGCAGGAACATTTAAAGTGAAAAACAAAGTCGAACGAAAGCCAGCATGTGTGTGGAAAATAGTGCTTGAAACTCCATATCTGGCACTACGGGGCTAGTGGTCAAGAGTGTAATTGAAATCAGCGTGTTAGTATTCAAGCCAAGGATGGTTAGTGATGGTGCTGCTGAGTAGAAGCGGATGAGAGGCCCAATTTGGAACTGTTGTCCCCCTGTCCATGATTTCCTCATGCCTCGCCTGCACCGAACAGATATATTTAGGCACAATCAAGCCTCGAATGCAATGCAGAAATGATTTTGATATCCAGCTCTCAAACCAGCTGATTTCTCAGAGTGGAAGTGAACGGCATTTCAGCACATCAGACACCCCGACCTGATTTTCTTGGTACAAGCCTCTGTCAGATATCATCTCCTTCATTTCTGGCTGCGATTATGGATGGTGGACGTGAAGATGCAACTGTCGGCCTGAAATCTTCTGTGTGTCTGTCCTGCTGTCTGAGTGACGACTGTTGAGCATCATCTCTGCTGTAACTGCGGGATAATTGAGTGTAATGGCAGGCGGTGATGCTTTGGTTAAATGGTACTCTGAAGGAAGCAAGCAGCTGCAAAACAATCTGACAGTGAGAGACCAAACCATGACGATGCTGCAGAATAAATGAGGTAATGGAATAAAACTGATATACATGCATAAACAATATATACTTTTGCTTGGTTTCTAATTCATGGTTATTTTCCTCAGAGAGAAGAGACCGTTTCTTCCATTTGACGTTTGTGATCCACTTGGACAAAGTCAAGGGTGAGATGTGAACGAGCAGAAGAAGAGAAAGCTGTTGACCCATATTTACTGTAACATTTTCCCTCCCCTCCCCTCGCCTCCCTCCGTTTCTCATTGACCTCCCTCTTTTACCCCGGATCTATTTTTAGCAGCGGCCTCTCTCACTCAGGCCTAATATAAGAATAGATGCTCCTCGCAAGAAACGCAGCAGGAAATATTCTGCTGGCAGTGAGTTGCTCTATCACCCTGAATGATTTTACAAATTCTCTCACTCACTGCATCACTCTTCTTCCTCACAACTCTTTCGTTCAATACTTCGATCCGATTTGTGGACCTCTACAGAGGAGGTTTTATTGAGCTATAAAACACTTCATTGATTTTGGTGAAACACTTAACAGCTCCCTCTTATTTACTCATGGCGCTCTACTGCCGTCTCTCTCTCTCCCCAACAAGTCCACGTTATCGTCTCTTTTTGATGCAGAGGTTTGTTTGTTGCATCAATCTTCTCTACTTCTTCTCTGCTGCTTGTTTACTGAATATCAAGCATTATTCTCACCCCGATGAACCAGAGACAATGTCCTCTGTCCTCTGCATTTTTATTTTGATTGTTACTTTTCACCTGAGTTGGTAAATCATTAAACTAAAAAAAAACAAACAAAAAAAAAACCCATTCATTTCCTTTTGTTAGGCTATCTATCTGTTGGTGCTCTGTTTACATGTGTGGGAAGAAATAATAACTGTCAGTGCAACATTTTGTCTCCTTGTGCCTATAGCGGACAATTTTTGCATTTATATATGAATATTTGAAATCTCAGCAAATAGATTAAGCAGATGATATAAGCACGCATGTGTCAAAAGCCAACAATGTTATTTGCACCCGGTTGTATGTAAATAGATAGATACTTGATTTGTCCCTGTGGGGAAATTGGTTTGCAGCAGCAATAACATGAGAGTAGAATTTAAAGAGACAGGACAGAGGAAATGTTTTGCCAGACCAGCTGGTCTTATTAAAGACTATTCAGTGAAGGCTGGATGGGAGCAGAAGGCGTTAAAAATAAAGGGATGGTGTCTGCTTAGATGCTCTTTGGGTGTGCTCAACCTGGCCTCGCTTTAATGGATGGCGTCTGACATGAAATAGAACATTTTCATGTGTACAATGCTATTTACACCTGGCTGTTTATTCCTGGGCATCCCAGCAGCGTTGGAATACGACGTTAACACCAAACAGGTGTATTCAGCTAGTTTGTGTACAAGGTGGTGCATTCAGCAGCGTTATACATGGTGAATACTGTAAATAATAGTGATATAAGGCTAAAAATAATAAGCCAACATTAACTCACACGGGACTCAAACCCCAGTTTCCCGGATGAACGTCTTTTGCTTCACCCATTTTCCCACCATGTCTTACACTGTGCATGGCTCGTGTTGCTCTTTATACTATGTCACCTGACTTTGGCAGTACATTTGTGAGTGTTTTCCATAAATTACCACTTATATCTCAAAGAACCCTAACCCTAGCCAGGATGTCTCTGCCCTCACCTTAGCTGCTCTGAACTCAGCATGTCAAGTAACAGCTAATCACAGCACATAAAACAGCATAATAAGGCATTATATTGGTGCAAGCAACCAAATAGCTGCAGTATGCCTATCATCACACAGGTGCAAATAGACACTCTGAATAAATGATCAGCAGCATTAAATGCAAAAAAAGTTCTCCTCACTACTGCCTTTTTATTTTATGAACTTTCAAGGACAGTCTGCCCCAGGTTCATCTTTATATTGCCAAATTGAGACTTTTAGCATAGTTTGACCTTGTATTGCGTTGGGTAGTCAGGAAATTTAGAGCAGGTTATAAATGTTTTATCGTTTTGGGTCTGTATTCAAACACACTGATGGAGCTCAGCACGTTCACCAAAAGAAAAATTAGCCATTGTACGTCTCTGCAAACCACAAAGACATTACATTTGCAATCAATTGTAATCAAGTGTGTTTTGTGCCAAAACGTAACCACTGTATTGTTGGAATGAAAGGTTAAATGTATCCGCTGCATCATAACATACGGATGTGATGTGTCCATGGTTTGCAGAAACATTTCTGCCTGTGCTTTTGGAAGGTTTTTGTGTGTGCTTATCCAGTTACTCTTTCAGTCGGAATGCCAATGAAAACTATGATAATGATGTTCATGTCAATATTTTTATTGACAGCTCTCCTCTCATGTGTCTGATTGTCCTCTGTACGTGGACACCTCACTAACAGTTCTTAAATGCTCTGAGCCCAAACATACTGCCACTTTGTCCCTGATCAAGGTCACATAAAACCATCTATAGAAGTTGTTGTATGTCTGTATCTCTTTTGCTAAATACTCGGCAATGAAGTTTAGCTGCACTGCAAGAGATAACCTCATAATTAGAGTGGGACTGTGATTTCTTCTACCTTTGATTGTCTGTATTAGTATTAGTTTCCGTTAGTGGCTACTGGTAATGATGCAAACTATCCACTTCCTATTCTTCTATTCTTTCCAACTAACACAACAAGGAAGACACTGCAAACAGACAAATCACATCATTAAGTTGCAAATACTCTAGAAGCAAAACAAACATTTGCAAGAAACGTCCAGGATTGTCAAGTTAGTGACGATCCTGTGATCTGATACAACAGTCAGATGTTTTGCGACCTGCGTTGTTTTTCTACTTTGCCCTCCTCGAACAACACCACATTTTTTGCTCCGTCTCCCCTGTGTTTAGCCCTGATTTATAAGAAAACCTGAAGCGTTGCTACGGATTCAGCCGACCTCACTCTTAGCTCACTCCTCGCGGCGTCTGGAGAGCATGTTTACAAAAATGAGAGTATCAACCGGAGTGAGATAATGTGCCCGGCACACAGCTCGCGTAATATGCTTTGATCTACTTCTGACACCGCAAATAATGGAGAGAGAAGGAGGGAGAGGGAGGGAGAGAGACAGCCAGAGGAGATAAGATGAGAGAAGAAACACAACAGGGAACACACCCACTTATGAAACCAAAAACAACGCCGGGTCGTTTTTGTTGGCTCTTCTAACCACCAGCTCCACTCTGTCCCCGTCCTTATCGTTCCTCACCAACCACCTCCGTCCCTCTCCTGATCGCTCTCCGTCCGCCCGCCTGGCTCAATGACAATCAGAGGTCAAATGTCCCCTCCCTTTATTTATTGAAATCTCCCAGCAGCCTCCATCTGTCCTCATAAAGGAGCTGATGAGGCTTTGATGGAGCGTTTAAAAGACGGACCGAGTTGATCGTCCTCTGATACAGTGTGTGTGTGCATGTGCATACATGAGCATGTGAAGGCACCAGCTGCATGTTTCACTTAATGGGAAGTGATGATACACACACACAGAGGAGTGACCATGCTTTCCTTGAAACAGACAGCAGAGCGTTCTGAAGTGCGTCTCATGGGTCTTAGTGTCTTTAGTGAAGAGGCTTCTGTCGAAGGTTTAAAGCTCTGTGTGTGTGTGTGCGCGCACGCTTCCATCTTTGTGAGGACCAGTGTTAGACCTTGAGAGTAAGGACATTGTTGGAACGTAAGGACATTTTGTTCCCCTTCAAAGACTCTTGAATATTTTAGGGTTGAACTGAAATTTTTATTCCCAGTTTGTGTATAAAAAATCAATAAATGTTCTATTTTTTTTTTTATTTAGTATAGAACCATTTTTCGAGCTGCTTGCGAAAACAGCATCACAGCTTCTGGTCTCTGGTTAACTGCGATTTGAGAGCTGGCGTTGCAAAGGGATGCGCCACCAACTTTGGCGCTAGTGATTGGTGTATCATAGCTCTGAGTAGCCTGCAAGTGTTTATACAAGATGTTACATTTACTAAAGACCGAATCCCAAATGTTTGTTTAAAATAACTTCAGAAGTTGAGAGAGGGTAGTTAGACGCACACCATGTAGGTGCAAGGCTATCAGAAAACGGTATACATGAAGATAAAGGTAACTCCTGCGCACGTACTCTATGCCACATAAGTTTGTTTTGGATCTTCACCAGGTCAGATGTTTCATTTGGCCTGACAAAGGAATAAGCAGGATCAAAACATCTGAAATAAAATTGTGTGGCATGTGTGCAGGCGTTTCCTTTTTCCTAAAATAACTTAGGCCAGAACATCTCTGCATCACGTACATAAAATGAAACGGCACTAAGCAAGCGCTGCCTCGAACGGTTAATTTTTAGCCATGTAAAAAAAAAAGCAATAATGAAAATGACAACAGAAGTGGGTAGATTTCACATATCTGCGAATGAAATCAATTGCCAGTTGCCTACGTGCAAGTGAAGGTAGTTGTTAGTGCAACGTCACCTTGATTTGGTCTATGACGGCAATTTAGGACATCTGTCCCTTTACAACAGTCAACAGTTTGAAGGACCCACTGCAAATTTGCAAATGAGCTTTTTTCGTCCTTGTGCCACTGGTGGATTCCAAAATCTACCAGCCACTCAGATGATGGAAGCAAATTTAACAGCTACTTGCATTCTGCCAGCATTTGGCTTTTGGACACTTCATCATTTGGATAGGGGGGTTATCACCTGTGTAGAACTTATTAGGAACTATTCAGGTGCAGCCCTGTTGTCAAAAGAAAACTTTGGTATATTATAGTACAGAAAGTTTCTGCAAGCCATGAATACGTAATATTTGCATGTTTCACACATCAATGTTTCTAAAGCAACATCTTATGTAGGATGACTTTTCATAAGAATGTGAAGGGGAGGGTGGATGGCATGTTAACTCAGACACAAAGACACCTGCCACGCTGCAGATCACTGTGAGACCAACAAACAAGCTGTGCTTTCTAGGCCATGTTTAGATGACGGCCCTACTAAAAACAGTAAAGTCTTTCCTATATGTTTTTAAAAAATGTGTTTCCATATGACAACATTGTGAGAAGGATCTTCCTATATACACAGATCCACAAAAACAACCAAAAACGCTGTAGTATGCATGCCAGGCCAGTAGTTGGCGGTGTAACTTTGTAATGAAACACCACAGAAGAACACTATGAGCATGCATGAAGTGTGGCCATGAAGTCGCCCTTCTCATAGGGTCCACGCATTGCATTGTTTTCAGGGCCCAAATACGCTGTTGTTGTGTGGACAAAGGCCAAACCACAACAGAAGTTTAATGTTTTATGCAGGAATCATTGTCGTGTAGAAAGCCCGGTAGGCTCCGAACTCCAATCTTTTTGACGACTTTTTGTTCTTTACTGAGTCATCCTTACTGCTTTTTCTGCCTGGACCCCCGCCCAAGTCAGGTGTTTCAGGGCCTAGACATGATCTTTCCAAACCATAATCAAGTGGTTTTCCACAGGTAAACCAACGTAGTTTAACCAGTACCTTACCTGCAAATGTAACATATCTGTGTTTTACAGATATGATACTGCTAGCATCTTTTTCTGGCAGTTGGGTTACTGAGTGCCCACCCACACTGATATTCCATTAATGTAGCTGGTGCTGCCACTACAGGAAACCAAATATGACAAAAATTTCTTACAGTATTTCATTCCAATATTGAAGTTAAAAAACACAGAGCAAATATCTTTCACCTTACCAACAATGCCTTTTAATTTCAGTCTGACTTAAAGTTATTGCATCGTGTGTGTGTATGTGTGTCTGTGTGTGTGTGTGTGTGTGTGTGTGTGTGTGTGTGTGTGTGTGTCGCTGCCGGCACCGTTGACTTTGCAGAATTGACCTACATGTGCAGTGCGTTCAGACTCACACCTGAGTTTACCGAGCCCGGTTCTGACTCATCCTGCACGAGCCATGCCCCGACCTTCCTGTGTGTGTGTGTGTGTGTGTGTGTGTGTGTGTGTGTGTGTGTGTGTAAACCCGGTGTGCACTGCCTGCGTCTTCAATATATTACGTCGCTGCATGACGCACAGTAGCGAGAGACAAGAGGGAGGAGAGGAGGAGAGAGAGAAGGAAAGAAGGGTGCAAGGAGGGAGGAGGGGGGAATTTTCTCAGACACCCAGCATGCAATGACCTTAGTTTTATGTCAAGGCGGAGGTCTCTCTCTCTCCACACACACACAATCATACGCGCACACACACACTGCCCGGTGTCATCCATGTGGACACGAGGACGTCAAGCCGCATCTTATTCCGCTCACATCCCTGCTGCCTGTCTGTCCCGCCTCTCCCATCCGCGTCTCCGCTCCAACACACACACTCCAAACACACACACACGCACACACACACTGAGCTGTAATCCCTATAGTAAACTATGCACACACTACACCCCAAAAAAAGACTCCTGCTCCCGAAAAAGAGCAGAAAATCAGATTCGCAGCGCTGCAACTCCCTCCAGGATTATTCTAAAAGTATTACAGGAATATTGGAGGTTTATTTCTGCCGGTGCCTCACTGCTCCAGCTGCATCTCTTCTTCTGACCCTTTTCTTAACATCTCCGCTCTGCCATCACACGCATTCCTCAGTCTCTAAGTCCCTTCATCCATCCATCCATCCATCCATCCATCCATCCATCCATCCATCCATCCCTCCACATGGCAGAAAATAAAGCGGTGTGTTCTTACTGATCGTCCGGGATCCTATGCAGCCCATGTTGTCTTACAGAGGCTCGAACAGCTCGGGGAAAATAAAATCCATCCGTCCAGCGGGCATTTCTCCCCGGATCTCTTTCTCTCTCTCTGCTCTCCTCCTCTTCTTCTTCTTCTCCTCCTGCTCTCTGTCTCCTCTTCTTCGCTGTCCTCCTCTCCTCCGTATGTGAGAAACAGAGAGGGTGTGTATGTGCGTGTCATCCGCGTCGCTCCCCCCTCTCTCTCTCTCTCTCTCTCTGCCGTCGTCACACACTCCGGTTTCCCTCACTCAGTGTCGCTTTCTCTCTCTCTCTCTCTCTCTCTCTCTCTTCTCCTTGTGTCAGACACAAACACTTTAACAAAAATACAGTCAGGCTGTCAAAGGTTGATTAGATACACTCATAATCAAACATGAACACACACACACACACACTGGGTTGAGTTTTACAGCTGTTTTGTGCTTATTAAAAGTTGATTTTTATTGTTGTATTATTCAGTAATAACATGCATTCTTGGAAGATTTTGCAGATTTTCAATCAGAAATGCTTTGATTTACATGAAAGTTACGGAAAACTATTTATTTTCCCAAATTTACATCCCCATGCATTAAAAAGTTCCTGCAAGTTCTTGCCTCTGACATCAAACCATCAAACTCAACAGGAAACAAGTTCAGTTAGGAACATTTCAAAATTAAACTCTGTTAGGAGTATGGAGCATGGGCACGTCAGATGATAACGCCGACAGAAAGAACCCTCATGCGTTGTTTTCATACGCTGGTGGACAGTCGGATGGCAGAGGGTGCATCCACAACACTCAACGCGGCCGGATAAAACCAGTCGCATGCACCTTAAATGCTGCAGACCAGCTTCAGGTGATAATGCTGCCGGTAAACGTGTAATATAAGGAGTGCGCTAATAGGGCAGGCAGGTAAGGAGGTGGATGGGTCCCACAAATAACCAAATTTCATGCAGGATTTTGGAGTTACCGTCCCATGTTGAAGTGTGTATGTTTTCATCTACACCTCATCATGTTTCTGTTTTGCCTAAACCTAACCGTTCGTGACCTTAGGGCATAATCCCAACCAACCACCATAACGTGTCAATAACAGTCATTTACTCATAATCATTCTCTGTTATATGACAGCTGATCTCGTCCTCCGCGAGGAGGATAAGGAGCTCCTGAATCTTGTTTTCCTAGTTTGCTGATGTTTACAGCTGCTGTTCTGCTTCTTTGAATTAGCCGCTTACTGCTAAGAGCTGCTTTTTAAATCTTCTGTGGTGTGGTCTCCGACATACGTAATCAAAACATAACACCACCCTACCCATGGTCACGGCTTTTCAGCTTTACGGTTTATACAGACCTCATTTCGGTGCTATTTCTACTTCAGCTCCCGGCTCAGAAGCGATCAAACGTTATATACAGAATAACAAGGAGGCACAAAGGCGTGATATTTTCACCTTGAATAGGCAGTGTAAAAAATGGCTACACATTTCAGTGACCAGTAGGGACGACTCAGAGGCAGCCCCGCACATAAATATGCATAGCTTTGGGTCATACTACAGAGACCAAAACTGTTTTTGTACCAGACTGTAAACACATTTGCTTCTGCTGTAAAGTTGAGCATTGTCACTTGAGAACTGACTCAGCCTCCAGTGGTCGTTAGAGGAACTGCAGGTTTTGACACTTTTGCATTTGCTTCGATTTGCAGTCTTGGTGGTCGCTGCTTGTTTTAAAAGCAAAGTAACACAATAACACAAATAAACCAGCTGTTCAGAGATGTTATATCATTTTTTTTCATCAGAGTCTGGCTTTTAACATAGGGATGTGACAGCTGAGGTTCCCTGTCACAAATCATTGACTGTTGCTACGTTTTATTCAAAGTCGAGATATTCTGACCTTGTAATAATATTAGTATTTATTCGTATTTTATTTATAATATTAGTGTTAACATTAATATTTTATTAAAATTGAAGGAGGCCTGGTGTGATTGTCCATGGACTACCCACAGAAACACGTGTCCGTCACTGTCTGTCATGTTTTTTCTTTACAGTTGGTGTTGTGCATCTGGAGCACTCGGAAGTCAGAAATTTCACCTGGGAAACTCTGACCTCTAACTTTAAATGGAAAACCGTGTAACTGTAAGGTTAAGTGTTAAAAATACTATAATGCACACTTAAATTTGTATTATTATTTTTTTCTTTCTTTCTTTGTTTTTGTTTTTTTTTTTCATTTGGTTTTGTTTATATCTGGCTGTTTTTTTAGGTGGCTGTAATATGCTTTGCTGCTGCTTCAGTCCACAGCAGCATATCGCTTCCATGTCGGACTCAAGTTTGCTTCTCCAAACTGGGGGCATGCCAACAGACATCAAACAAAGGTAATGTACTGATTTTAGAAAAGTAACTTGTACAGCGCCACTTCAAAAAGTCTAAACTGTCCCTTTAAGTGACGGTTGGTGAGGGACCCGCATCAGCAGTTTTTAACATTTTATACTCTCAGACTGCACCTTCTGAAATATGTTTTTGGGAGACATGTCGTGGACATCTGATCATTTTAACCTTAGTTAACGTGGTTTTTCAGTTGTTTGTAATGTCAGTGAGCTAGTTGTTAAGTGTTTCTCTGAGGGTCCCCTCTTTACCCATCCCCATCAACCGTAAATCTCATATTACAGTAAATGAGTCTGACCACATGCAAAGCTGCTCTGACAGCAACATCCTTATTCATCACATGCTTTCAGCCGCTGCCCCCAATGAACTGTCTGATGTGCAATTTTTATATTCATCACTGGGGCATTTTAAAGTTTTATTCTGCTCGAGTAAAGGCGAGCAAGTGTTGATCCGAGTAATATCTGATGCATGTAATATGTATCACACTTCGGCCTGTTTGAGTCTGCAGCTGGGCTTTCCTCTCTCTAACAATGCACTACAGCTGTTCTCCTCCTCCAAACATGCCTCCCTCCGTCTCACACTCACACTGTATGAATATGAAAACACACAGTGATTATTCAGCTCAAAGGAGTGCAGGCGAGGAAGGACGGCGCTCCCGACTCTATTAACTCGATCTGCATCTCAGACGGAGATCAGGAGTACAGCTCCAAACTCCACTCTGTGAACTGCACACTTTATAAATATACAGATGACTCGGCTGCACAGACACCAATGACTCGCAGTTTTACAACTTGAAAACATTTTACAAAAGCTCATTTTCTTTCTATAGAGAGACATCCGGTGTCCTTATCATTTTCTTCCAGAGTGACATATATAAGTATTTTGTCAAGCATTTTTCTGCACCTCCCCAAAAATAGAATTCCAATCAGATGCTGGTATGGTTAAGATTTAGTTGGGTTTCGACACAAAAACAAGGTTAGGGTTTGGAAAAGATGGTGGTTTGTGCTAAAATCAAGCTGCAACCTCTAAGGCTGAAAAATACGGCCAACATGGAGGTGCCGAAACAGACAGGGTAACATTAGCCATGTGGTGCTAACAGTTAGCCATGTCACTGTGTGACTCTTTCACTCCTGCAGCAGTTTTCTCATGAGAGAGAGGCAGAGTGAATCAATATGCTGCATGTAGATCTACAATGATGGATCCTGTAGGGGTTGCTAGTCATGGCTACAATTCCTAATGAATGTTAAAAGTGGCAACATGAAAACTGTAATCACTAATTCAGTTGTCCCTAACTGATCCAGCCACGGGGTGCATATTTCTCCTTAGTCACACATTTGATAAATTAACAATATATATATATTTTTTTCATAAAATGTCAACAAAACATTGGTTTGGGGGGTAGGGTGAGGAAAATTTCTCAGCAGAAGTGCATCGAGTTTGATTTTGTCTTTATTGTTGTGGAGCCTCTGCTCTTTCCCGTTAATAAACACTGTGGATGGAACTACATTTACAAGGACTCCGTGCAGCGCGGGGTGGGGTGAAGGGGGTTGGTATTCATTACTGTGCCCGGCTGTCAACATCTCAGCCGTCACAATGAGCCGGCAGGGGAAAGCTGCGGCATCACAAGGCCAAGAATCCACCGAGCAACTCTCAACTGACGAACGTGATGACTGTGTGCTCAAAATAAAGACACAGAGACTGAAACGCAGAATATTAAACTGAAAAATCTGATTTTCCCAAACGACATCGCCCACTGTTTGAAATAAATAACCTCTGCTCCTGAAATATGATGCTGTCATGGAGGTAACTCAGAGTTTTAGTTTTAGTTGCTGCTGAGTCAATGGAGTAAAAGTAATTATCTTTTTGTCCCCATCCGATGACGTCAGGATGGCGGCGGAGACTGTAAATCTGTAAACGTCTCAGGCTGTGCTGGTACAGCTGTGACGACAGAGGGAGGATGACACATTTTGGCACCGTGTGCTGGCGTTTAGCAGAATTTTACTGCTCATCTGATGGGGCAGCTGTAATTAAAAATCAAGATGAAGAGCCGCCACGGCAACCGGCCGCTTTTAATAAAACCTGAGGGGATGATGCAGCTTTTTACAGTAAGAATCTCAGAGGAAGACATGTCAACTACTTTTAGACATAATATTTGGCTTCTGCTGAATTAAATTCACCAGAAATGTGCTGTTTAATGTGGTGAAGCAGAGTTAAGTTTTAGAAATGCAAGCTGAATCCATGTCTTCAGTCGTTATGAGGAAAACATTTGTTTTATTTTCTACTGGTGATACAAGCCTCATGCATACATAAAGTTAGCTAGAATTTATGTATGTGATTGATTTGATTTATTTCAAACGTAAAAAAGAAAAAAAATGAAATGACTAAACAAGCAGACAGACAAAATAGTAATATTTACAGACAATGGAAAACGTAAAACAAAAGGTTACATATTTGAAAAAGGGGAAGAACAAACTTATTTAATCCGACCTCTTCTCCATAAGTTGTTAAATTTTAGTTAACCAGCATCCTTAAAACAAAAAATCCTGATACGTGGCCGCTCCCACGTATAAGGGGCGTGTCCTTCCATTATCGGTCGTATAACACGGCTACGTCGCCTTCGATTGGAAACAATAACGGTTAGTGCGGTGGCTGCGATTGAAATAAGCCTGCTAATGTTTTGAACATTCATCCCTATGATTCTTAAAATGTTATCGCCAGAGGAGAAGTCACATAACATCACTCAGTGAAAACACCATCATCTCACAATTAGGTTTTATCGACAATTT
Source organism: Plectropomus leopardus (assembly GCF_026936395.1). Lineage (NCBI taxonomy): Eukaryota > Metazoa > Chordata > Actinopteri > Perciformes > Serranidae > Plectropomus > Plectropomus leopardus. The sequence continues at coordinate 30,145,529 of NC_142192.1, read as the reverse complement.
GAAAATATCGCTTAAGTTTTGTGAAAATTTGTAATGGAAACCCACCTAATGTCTCTTTAGACCTCATTACTCAAGATAATCCACAGACCTTGTTGTGAGCTATTTTATGTTGGAACTAGTTTCTTTATTTATTTTCCTTTTTACTGATAGCTCACTTAGCACCACTGAGCTCGTTATGTTTACATCTCGTGAAAATGAGCGTATTGAACATAAGCCGATGAAAACACACTTTAAATTCACAGACAGACATCACCATGACAACATCCTGCATACATGTACTGTAGACAACAGAGGTCTCAACTGATTGTACAGCCCTTTACACCGATCGCAGTAAAAATGGTGATTCAGATTTTGAAGTCTTTGGGGAAGACATGGAGAGCATGTGGGCGGTGTTACAGTAATGTTGTGTCTGTGCTGAAGACAAAAAAGATGAACGGGAAGATGGCAGAAACACAAAGCGAGAGGGAGGTAAAACCCAAGCAACCGTGGATGCTTTCCAAATAAAACTTGCCCGAGAGAGTGACGGGATGGAGGGATGAAGAGGAGGGAGGAGGGTAAAGTCTATGAGTCACGCCGAGAGATGAGGACGAATTCAAGCAGAGAAAATTTATGGGGAATATGAGCTTCTGGAGGAATAAAAAAAACTTGAGATGGAGAGAAAGAGGGAGACGGGGAGGAGGAGGTTTATTAGTATTCTGGCCGAGAGTGGAGAAAGACAAGAGAGACAAGGGGGGGGAGAGGTGGGTGAGGTAAGGTGAGAACGAGGGAGAGAAAGAAGCTGGAAAAATAGAGGGAGCTGACAAGAAGGAGAAATGTTGTGTGTTTGGATATGAAGACAAACACGTAGCTTTCTATTTATAGCTGTGAGTGTGTGTGTGTGTGTGTTTGTGTGCATGAATACATAATTGTGCAGCTGGTTGGTTGTGTGTTTGTGTGTGTGAGGGGAGGAATGAGCACAAAAGAAAACGATGAAAGACTCATCAGTGGACAATAGCCGTTATATTGCTTTTAATTGCAAAACAAACATGAAGAGTGAGAATTAATGTCTATTTTGAAGCACTGTCCAATTTGTCTTTTCTTTATCCTGCAGACCAGATGTCCTCACAGGGACAGGAACAGTCATCTGTGAGCTTTATGGGACTGAGGTAAGGCTGATATACATATATACATATTTTTTTGTGTGTCAACAACGAACTTTGTTCTGTTGTGTTTGAGGCTCTCAGTCCATCTGAAGACATAAATCAGCTTATAGAAACAGCTGATGGCATGTCGTGTCCGGTGTGCGCGCACACACACCCTACGTCACCTAATGGTACACACAAAGAAAAAAGATTGAACAGATTAAGCAAGGAAAAACATAATTAAAGTCTTCTTACAACATTATTTTAATTTTAAGCATTTTTCCAGGTAATTTCCTTGTTGCTGTTTTTTCTTTTTTTCTTTTTTTTTTTTTGTCTTATTTTTTACTTTTGAACTTCTTTTTTTTTTTACCAGTTTTCAGGTAATTGTATTTTTCTTTTTATTAATTTCTTTAATTTTTATGGTCATTTCTTTTTTCGTTCACACGTTTTTGAAAGAAATCAAGCCAATTTTCTCAGGTTCAAAGGGTTAATGTGCAATGATTGTTGAATTGTTTTTTGTGAGTTTATCTTGAAGTCATTCTGCTCTATAATTCAATTCAGATTTATTAAAAAAAAAAAGTTTGCTCCCCCCAAAAAATGTGTCATGTTGTTTTGACAGTTTCCATCCACTGAATCTTTCAAAGAGCAGCGGGGAAAGTTGTACAATAAAAATAATAGCAAATAAATTAAGGCAATGTGTATATATAAAGTAACTGATTGCTAATATCACATCTTTTTTTGTTTTTGCCAGATCAAGGTTATCTGAGTTGCTTAACTTGGTGCAAAAGAACATATCACCCCAACCAGATTCCTGTTAGCTTTTGTTTTGTTTTTCTCCATTTCTGCCGGCTCATTTTGCTTTAAATCTTCACAGACTGACTGACATTTAAACTCAGTCACCTCCGGCTGCCATCTGGAGGCTTTAAGGTTAGCTTCAGGATTAGCTCCAGGTTCGGAGGTGTTGAGGGAGCATCCTCAGAGCAGATGTGTGTGTGTGTGTGTGTGTGTGTGTGTGTGTGTGTGTGTGTGTGTGTGTGTGTGTGTGTGTGTGTGGCTGTTGGGGCGGGTCAGGACGAGGTGACGGCAGCAGCGTGGCTCTCTGCTGGGTAATCCTGTCCTTGGCAGCCAGAGAGGAGGACTCACTCCTTAACTGCTCACCCTGACTGCTTAAAGAGGCCTCCACACACAGGGTTTCCTCTGCAGGACGGGAGGGGCAGAGGCCCATTCATTACATAATTCTATATATATTCTGTGTTACATCTACGTGTGGTCGTGATTACATTCGATGTTTATAATGATATGAAGTGTTCTCATTTTGAGGAGCTCGTTTACACCCAGCGGTTGAACTTTGAGAGGTGAAAAAATTCAACGTTTGTGAGCATAACAGGTCACAGTGCCAAGAATTTAGTGATCATCACCAATAGCAGTAAAATTCCATGATTCTTGATACCAAATAGATACTTCAGTACCAAGTCAAAAATTCCTAAATTTCGGAAACAGTACCCTAGCCACTAGGGATGCAATTCCTCCAAAAATGTTGCAGCAGCGTCTAGCTCAGGTCTAGCTTGCTGTTAAATGTGGAAGGAAGAAAATTAACAAAATGTGGAAAATGATGACAAGTGCAGCTGCAGAGACAGATCCGCGCGGACTCGCTGAAAAGAAAAGTGTGTTTTTGTTTGTTTTCTGAGGCCAGAATAGTTTTTGAATTCTTTGACATGGGAGCGCTGTTCTTTTACTGCAGTGTGAGGAGGTAGCGTGCTTCTATTTTGCTCTGAGCACTGCACATTTTGCAGTTTTTTCTCTTGCCACAGAGAGCTGAAAAACTTTGGTTTAAACACTGTGCCCATCATTGTCAATTTTTACAGAGCCGTCCAATCATAGTGGAGGACAAAGAATACCAAATGACTAATTGTCTCATGGTACCAAGCAGGAATCTCTAAAATGAAGCCAAAGCAGGAGGCCTAAAACTGCAGTTCCTTTAATGACCACTTGAGGCTGACACGCACACAGTGTCAATACCCAGAGACGTCCATGTTCAAATGCACCAACTTTACAGCAGATAATTTACAGATAATTTCAATATATATGAGAACTGTAAAAGGGATGAAACTCAAAGCTTCAGTATGGGAGTCCACAAACCAATGGTGATGTCTTCGTCATAACATCCACTGTTTACACAGTCTGTGGTTTGTGCATATCATTTATTAACTCAAAAAATGTGTGTAGTCTTCAATATGGTGAGTCTGCAGATAAAATTAATCTATGTATCTATTAAATATGAACATCCTCCACTCAGCATCCTGAAAGGTGTTGTTTTATTTCAACCTCCACAAAACCACATGACGCATCAGCTCTGGAGTCACTGGAGCATCCTGACGTGACGTCCTCTCACAAATCACACAGTCACATAGTAACACACACACACACACACACACACACACTCACGTGGAGACACAAAGTCCAGCAGCAGCAGTTCATGGGGCTTCACAGAGCTCGCAGTAAATGCCATAACGATTGATCCCACACTTGAGTCCGGCTAAATCGATGCTCTTTGTTTTCTGCTCACAGCGTCGCCCCGCTGCTCGGTTCCCCGCTGCTGTGAAAAGGCCTCCGAAGCCCCATTTAGGCTGCACGCCAGGCTTCTCCAACCTAAACAAACGACTCCTGAGGGCCGGGTTCACCGACTGTGTGCCGAGCAGGGAAACACGGCAATGTAATGGAAACTCACTTTTTTAAAATACTATATTTTTTAAGTTTTTATAAAATAAGCTTGTTGGCATCATATGTTGAGATTGTGAGGCTGCTGCACGTCTCCACCTTACAAAATTGATTTTAAGAAAGAAATGCAATAGATTAAACCCCTTGAAATCTGAGCAAATTGACTTATTCTCTTCCAAAAACATGTAAGGCATGGAGCAACTTCACAAAAAACTACCTGAAATTTGCAATGAATTTGTAAAAAGTTACATGGATATTACCTGAAAATTAGCACACAAAAAACAAAATTTGACCATCCAGAACTATTAAGCTAAGGAAATGTAATATATCATATAAGTTTAAAAATTCACTGAAGTGGGACTTTAAATGGACTTGTTGTTCTTGCGGATCAGAATGAGGCTGCAACCCCTGAAACAAACTTTAGGATCACATCAGCTCCACTGACTCCTCACTTTCATCCTCCCTTTTTTTTGACATTAGAGCGACAGAAACAAGAACAAAGGTGAGCTGTCAGACTGTGACGAAAAGGATCGGTTAACATGTTTTTAATTGTCTCTTAAAATAATACTCACATGCCAACATATACACTGAGACAGGGTTTTCTTTAAGTACATCTGCTGGGATCATTTTAATGATTTATCAAATAGCTGTGTATTATAGAAAAAGTTTAAAGCGTCTGCTGTGTGATGCTCCCAGCATACAAAGTTTATCACACTAGAACTACTGCCGGAAAAACACAAGTTCTTAGCTTAACTTATTTTCCACCGATTAAAACACGTGAATAAACAGTTTTCTGTGTACAGAGGAGCGTCGCCTGAGGTTTTATTTCTCATTTTGTCCTCTCAGAAGCAGAAGCGACAATCAGAGCGACAGCAGCAGACCTCAGACCAGCCCTGAGTGTCTGCCGTCGGGAGAGGACGACAGATAAACTGTGGAGGTGACGAGCTCCTCGACGCCTCAGCAGAAAAATCTGACACAGTCTGAGACAGCACAAAGCCCAGGTAGAAGTGTGTGTGTGTGTGTGTGTGTGTGTGTGTGTGTGTGTGTGCGTGTGTGTGTGTGTGTGTGTGTGTGATGGTGATGATGTAACTGAGATGCTTTGACTCTCTTCATGATGTCTGGAAGTCACATATTTTTTTAATCCACTACAGAAATCTTACTTTATTAAGTAATTTTTAACCCATTCAAACTGCAGTTTTTGATCCCACAGCCATCAAAGCATTAAATCACACATTGTATTATTTCTGGGTGTCATTCTGGGCTTTTGCCTCAGAATTTGTAATTTTTACTATTTTACACCTGGTGATGTAATTTTTTTTTACCATTTTTGGCATATGGAGAAAATATATGCTATTTCCACCAGGTGCAGTGTCACAATCAATGTTGCTGCTAATCATTGACATATCCAAGGCTGTTATAATTTAAAAATAATAAGTTAAATAAATATATACATTTAAATCTACTTTGCATGTAGTGTATTGAAAACAATGCATTTTTTGTGTTTTTTTTTTGTTCATCTAAAACAGTGTGGCATCATGACAAAAAAGGTAGAATTCTGCAAATCAATGAATATTAGATATCTATGATCAGCACTGATGTTGGTAAAAAAAATAATTAAGTGAAAGTAGAAAATAATAATAATAATAATAATACTTTTTTAAATCCTGACTTTGAAAAGCGCTTTTTGTGCGCACAGCGATATGAGTGTGTGTAATATTAAAGCGAGCCCTAAGGGTTAAGAGAATAGAAGAGTGACACAATTATTTATAGTGTAATGTTAATGAGCGTCCACACGAGTGTTTTTAGCATCACTGCAGAATTGTGAAGGAAAGGCAGCAATTAAAAACACAACATGACTCAGTCCGCCGGAGACTGTGTGGCTCCAGCTCTGTAGAAACTAAGTAGACCTTGAGTTGTTGGGATTATTTTGGTCCCTCTTACCTGAAACTGTGACTTTGTTACTGAAGGAGCTGCGTAAGGCCTCCACAGTGTCATGCAGTGGGTGAGAGGTGTTGTGTATGATTGACGTCAGCCTGGCTAACATCCTCCTCTCACCCACCTGGCTCCAAAATAACCTCCGAACTCCTCAGCTCAGCCTCGCTGTTGCTTCTTTACCTTCAGTTTAACGCTGGAGCATTCGTTAAAGGCCCACTGTGTCGGATTTATACTGGCAGAAACTGAATATAATAAATATGTGTTTTTTCTTTAGTGTATTAACACCTGAAAATAAGAATTGTTGTGTTTGTATTACCTTAAAATGAGGGGGGGACAAGGAAAACCTGGCAAGAACTATTCTGCAAATTGCATTTAATTAATAGATTAAGAAAATTAAAAAAATTAAAAAATAAAAAAACTATGGAAAAATGTCCCCCAAACTATTTTATAATTATCACAATTATTTATATATATATATATATATATATATATATATATATATATATATATATATATATAGATAGATAGATAGATAGATAGATAGATAGATAGATAGATAGATAAATAGACAACTGAATTATTATTATTATTGAGCTTTTTTAAAGTAGTTTTTTGTTTGGTTGTTTTTCTTTAAATTTTTTCTTTTTTTTAATTTGGGAGTAATTTCTTCTTAAGTTGCTCATTGCCTTCTCACCATGTTTTTGAAAGATATCAAAACCAATTTACTCTGGTCTCATAAGTTAAATTAAAGGCCATACGCAAATGCTCTCTATATGAAAAAGCTCTATTGTATCCACCATCCATTCGATCATCCGAAAAGTTGTGTCAGCACATCCAGAGGGGCCAGTAATAGCACACCTGAGAGGACACCGTCCTTTCATTTTGAGCGTCGTCTTCTGTAACCCTCCAACATCGCAGCTCCAGGTACATAGTGCGTGTGTCATCCACAGCTCCCACCGGGTCAAAGAGCGAGTCCCAGCCTCCTTTGAATAGCCTACCGGTCTCCAGTTATACTCTCTAGTTTGCAAAGTTAATCAGCACCTTCCAGCCCAACAGCATTTTCCATAGCTTCAGTATAAGAAACGTTAAAATTACGCCTGATGTATTTCAGGAGCTTTCACACTGAAAATTCATTTTTTAAAACCGCTTTTTTTCTTAAAGACATTTTTCTCTCGCAGAGATCCAGCCCCCACTATCTTCAGCATCAGCCGCTCCTCTGCTCTGCTTTTACCCTGTTGAATTAATTCATGAATAAAGAGGCAGAATTAAATTGTTTGATAACCTCGTGTAACCTAACATAACCTCAAAAAGTGTCAGCCACTTAAGTATAGAGGGGCAGAATTAATTAATAAAAATGATGAATGAGTCGGCGTAAAGACAAATTAATCAGTGAAAGAAGAAGAAAGGAAGGTGAGTGAATTAAAAATGGGTCCAACAAAACAAGGGAGAGAAAAGATGAAGAATCATGTGAGAAAGCAAGAATTTTTCAGTCTAGCACCATTTTTCAACCAAAACTTGTTAACATAAATAATTACTTGTTTTTTTTCCCAAGAAGACAATTATAAAAACATCATTTTGCATGTCAGACTAATTAAAATGCATCATTGTTGCAGCGTGAACTAACAAACGAATCTGTGAATGAATTATGAATGAAAAATCCCGCACAGCCCACCTCAGCAGCATCCATCCCGTCTCATTTACCTCTCCTCACCTGGTGTCCTGCCAGTTACCCGGCGTCCTCTCCGCAGAGCTGATTAGAGGCCCCTTCCTGTAACAGAGGACGAGACAAGGACGACGCCCTCTCCGTCTGCCAGGAAAGCTCTTAGATTTAGTCGCTGTGGCCGAGGCAGAGGCTGCGGCTCGATGAAGACGGATGGTCTAATCCTGCCCGCAGAAGGTGGGTTAAAGCGGCGCCCTGTGAGGTGACAGTCGCACAGGAGTTCGTTTAATGAGATCATCACAAACCGCTGGAGTTACTAGCTGCGGTCTGCATTGTTTTGTTTTTTCTTTTTCCTTTGCTGACCATCAAAGACATCGATTTTTTGTTCATTTGCCTCATGGAAGTGAGATTCAAAGACCAAAATAATTTTAAAGTGCCTCCTAAAAAAATAGTGTTTTGGTTTTATTGCAGTTTTGTTAGGAGTGAAAATATGATCTTATCTGACCTCTGCAGATTATACCAGAGTAGGATATTGGAAATGGTGGTTCTTTACATCTGACAGCTGCAGCAATTTCTCCTTCTGTTGTCTGGTTAAATTTTAATTATGTATATATATATATATATATAATTATTCATTGATAGCTGCTGCTGATGTGCAAAATGAGTCTGAGATTATTGATCCAGGTTAAGGGTTTTGGTTTGGTTTATTTATTAATTTATTTATTTGGTATTTGGTTGGGGGTTTTTTTGTTGGTGGTGTTTTTTTGTGTTGTTTTTTTCTGTTTTTTTGTTCTATCCGAGTCTCAGTTTATATATGAAAAAAAAAGCCTCCTCCTGCTTGTTATGTTGACACAGTTCACCTAAGGACATTCCCTTTATATTTTTATTTTATTGTAGTTAGTTTTTTAAGTACAAAATATCATTTCATCACATTTTTTTCCAAAGACAAGTTTTTATTTTTATTTCAGTTAATTTAAATGTTTTTTTGTTGTTGTTGTTTTTTTCACACCTAGTTTTGATTTTCTGTTTTAATTAGCTCTAAAGAAGATTGTGACCGGTTTTGTTCTGGTGTTTGAGTCCAGATGTGATTCTGTTTCTAAAAACCAGGACTGAGCGTCATGCTCGAACCTGATGTGCTGAATGTCTCCTGATGTCTTCACTAGAGGGCGCAACATTGCAGTGAGAGAGTTAACTGTACTTTACTTCTTCGCCTGGACTGTAAAGAGTTCTGTTTTTGTCTCGGTCACTCAAGTTCAGATATCGGCAGTCAGAGATTTTCTTTTTTTTTTTCTCTTTTCTCTTCTCATGACAGTTTATTCATCTCTCTTCACACCTTCTCTTTAACACATCTGTCTCCTGAACCTCCTCTACCGCCTTCATCTCGGTCTGTGATTTGCATAAATGCACAATGCCAACATTTTCCTCTTGTCACTGAGCTGTTTATTTACAGTGAAGTCACAGATAAATAGCTTAAACTCAAATGCATTTGTTGTCACACCAACATCTCGCTTCCTTTAAGACGGAGAGCAGACGTGAAGAACCGACTCTGCGTTTGTCGTCCTCAGCGGGTTTCATCACCCACTCCCTTCTTCCAGAATCAGATCTGCTGCTTGACCTTTGTGGCTCGTCCTTCTTTTCTCTCTCCCACGTCCACTGTCACATCCTCCATAACGAAGAGCAAATGCGATAAATGCCATCGGCTTAAAAATGAAATTATAAAAGGTCGTCTCCATAAACAGTTTGAGCCTCCCGAGGCGACACAGATTCAATCATTTTGTGGGGAATTAGGAAGAAAACAAACACCACCACAATATGAAAGTAGCTGATTTCCTTCTTTGTAGCTGCAGCATTTTGTTTTATACAATATTACTGAATTATTGTCTTTAATATTTTCAGGAAAATTTTGGCTGCCTGTGTGATGTCTGACCCTGTTACCTGCCCAGATCACCTGTTGCTGAAGTCTTCTTCGGTGTGACAGGGTGCACACTGCCGGCTGTAAGTCTGTTTATTTTCCATTTGAACTCAGTAAAATGCCTTTTACTTTCAAGCTGGCTTATATTTTGTGAATTTAAGGGTTTTTTCTTTTACCAGAAACATAAACTTTATTGTTGTTCTCATGATAAAGAAACCATTTTGATATGGTACCAAAATAACCACTTCAATATGAGTCTAATCAGCTTTGAAAAAGATTTGCTTGAGCTAAACCAGCAAACAGCATCGAGTCATGCGTGGTCTCTATTTATTTAATTTGTATTTAACCATTTAAAACCTCAGCAAATTGGTTTGATTTCTTTAAAAAACAAGAAGAGAAGGCAATGCGCAACTGAATAAGACATGGCCCCAAAACTAGCCAGAAATTAGTGAAAAGGTACAAGAAAATTACCTGAAAATAAGCAAAACAAAAAAGTAAATACCAAAAGCAAAGAAGGAAATTCTGCAAAAAAAAAAACAACCAAAAAACTCTGAAAATTGGAAAGATTGTATCTGTTGCATTAAGTATAAATATAGAATTCTACTACTAATAATTCAGTTTTCTGGACATTTTCCCCTATTTTTAAAATATTTTTTTAAAGAAAGTAAGTATTTTTTTCGTTCATTTCTTTCGGGGCATATTCAGGACAAGTTTATTGCCTTTTCCCCTGTTTTTTCAAAGCAATCAAATGACTCAGGTTTTAAAGGGTTAAATAGTTTGTGACAGCCAACTAAACGCAGCGATATATAATTCAGGTTTCAAAGGGTTAAAGGGACAGTTAGGATCTTTTGAAGTGATGTTGTATAAGACACTTATTCACAGTCAGTGTATGACCTTCAGTAGATTACAGCTGGCAGGTACCCAGTTGGAGAAGCAGACAGGAGTAGCCATACATGTGACAACGTTTATGCCTCATTGGCTGCTGGATCAAATGTCACGGGCGTCACCATATTGCCTATAATTAAATATAAGTAAATTGAGAAAGCTGGGTTCATGATTTACATGTAGTAGAAAAAAAGGTAAGTTTCCAGTGATCCAGAGTCTCTATATTTAGGCTATAATCACTGCTGGAGGCTCTGCTGTGTTGGCTTACATAAACTGAGTTACGAATGAGGTGGATAATAATACATTGTCAAAAGGAATTGTAAAAACTGACATTTGTCGAGCATAACTTTGTCCTACTTTCCTTGTTTAAATACTTACACATAATTTAATGTGGAGCAGATGTTGACTGGACTTCCGCATCTGCATGTTACGCTGTGGGTGTCCTTCTGCGTCCACTGTTGACGTTCCAGGAAGCTGCGATAGCGATTTCATCACAGGCACATGGCGACGTTACACTGCGTGTGGTAATGTTTAGACGACAGCAGCACAAGCCAACCAACACCGGGACCTCAACAAACACACATGCTGGCACAGATGGTTAGGATTAGAGAAAAGAGGCACATGGTAAAGTGTACAAAAACCATCACATTCAGACGGGAAACAATCACCGGACTCCTGCATGTCCGGGTTTTTTTTCGATCTATCCAGCGTCCTGTCTGGATATCATGCTGGCGCAACAGGTGCTGTCTGCTGGCGTATATTAACACTGTAAACGGTTCTGTCTGGCTTTGCTCTCCGCTGATGACATCAAACAGCGTATTATGCATACACGAAAGGTGGCTTTAGGCATTGGGATCTTACACTAAACAACTGTCAAAGCGGCGCTATTTGAAGAGAATGAGACCCGACTGTAACTTCGTGATCATAACAACCTTTGATTGGGAATAATGACGGCTAGTGCGGTGGCTGAAATAGAAATAAACCTGCTGATGTTTTGAACATCCATCACCATGCTTCTTGAAATGTTATATAAGTCTCATAACGTCACAAGAAAAGTTGCTTAACCAGTGTTCCCACAGATCCTTAAAAAGTCTTAAAAGGCATTGAATCCACCAATCAAAAAATCAATCTTTCAAAAGTCTTAAAAAATGCTTAGACATTGGAGATGGGAATAATTTTTTTTTATCTGACATTTTATTGCAAAAGCTCAAAATAATAGATAATTAAAAAAAAATAAAACAATACAATTTATCAAATGCATTAACAACACCAAAGAGTTATGTTTATGTTACAATAAATATTTAAAAAATAAAATAAATTCCCTCAAAACCTCAAGTAACTGATGTCAGTATTGGCTTCTGTAAAACTGCTCTTTATTAATCAGTCCAAGTAGCTGTAAAAAAAAAAAAAAAAAAAAGTTTTAAAAAAGTCTTAAAGTCCGCTTGCTTCAAACTGTAGGAACCCTGATAACATCACTCAATGGAAACACAGTCATCTCGCAACTGTGTTTCACTGACATTTCGAAAATATCGCTTAAGTTTTAATAACGCAAATCTTTAATGGAAACCAGCTTAGTGTGAAAGCCATAGACATAAGAGGGTGATTGAATCGTTTCATCTCTGGGGAGCTGTCGTGTCGTCCATCTTTATATGCAGTCTATGGTTTAAACATTGGGGAAAAAATGTTGCTAAATAGTTAAAATAAAACAGTAACCAACATGTTCATATCATCTGAGAAGCAGAAAGACAAATGTCAGACAGGAGAGGGCGAGACATGAATTACAAACCAGCTGTGTAACCATGGGGGTTGTCATGGCAACCAGGTTCCCCTTTTTTTGATAGAGCATGTTTGTGGTGGATCGTGGGAATTATCAGTGCAGCTGGAATGCAACAGTAACCAGCGACAATGCATTTCTCAAACTCGATCTTACATAAACTGCAGGTTTGCTCACTGTTGCACCATCACATGCATGTGCACACAAAGCACCACGTTTATCTTATCTCCATATTTCTGCTCTCTTTGTGAGCTTTTATTCAGACATATAAACTAACCTCCAGTCACGATGTGTTCTCCAGACGTATTTGCCACTGAGTGTTGACCTTTGACCCCGACGGACGAAGCTTGGCTCAACATGTCGCCCTGACAAATGTCACACCCTTTGGCATATTGAGACTATATGAAGAGGGCTCAGGCTCGGTGCACGAGAAGGTTGGATGTCATATTTATAGGCCGACCTTTACTTCACCGGCTGACTTAAATGACTGTATGTTGGTCGACTGCATTATTGTGGGCAGTAAGAGTGGCTCAGGTTTGGACCCTTGCATGACTCATGTCGCTTTTTGACGAGGGTGCAGACGTAACTCGTGTTATCAAGTCTGTTTTAAGGGATAAATCTGGTTATATTCTGTATTTTTCTCCCAGACAGCAATTAATGTATCCTATTAACAATCAATATGTATGTCTTAAAGCCATAGATTGTATAAACTCATGGCCAATGTGACATCAACCACTGGTTTGTTGACTCCAGTTTTGAAGCATGCTGGATTTTTGGAGCCAGATGTGACCGAATTTTGACAATAAGATGGAGCAGCACAAAACCATTGTACATTTCTGCAAACCACAAATAGGTTAAAGGTCTTGAGCTACTTCAACTTCGTTACTGGTCTGTTCTTTCTTTGCCACATAGAGTAAAGCACAAGTAAAGACTAACTTCATCCAAAAAATGATGATTTGTGTATTTATATTCACCAGGTGAATTTGTGAAGAAAACTTTGTTTTTCTCAAATGCCTCCATCATCATTTTTTGATGAATTGAAGTCATTGCGGTCCGCGTTTAACAACGGCAAAACTACATCAAACATCCATTTACAAGCTTTCACACAACTAGTGCAGTTTAATCCAAGTCCTTTTTCTGCTGTCTTATACTTAATAAAAACACACATGCATTTTTAAAATGCTTTGCATTAACAGTGTCACACAAGGAAAAGTACCTCACCTACGCATGTGTGAGAGTTTACACGCTTGTCCAGGCATGCTACTCATATGCAGAACTGTTTTAAATAGAAAGGTTTTAGCAAAAATGCATGTGTTTGGGAAGCATTGTTGTGTGAGAGTTTGTTAACGGGTATTTTGAAATAGTTTTACTGTTTTCAAACATGTTCCCATTTTACTGCAATTCATCAAGACTTTTCAGTGTTTTTGGATGCTCCTTTCTCCATGGAGGCATGCAAGAAAAAGAAAGTTTTCTTCACAAATTTACCATAGCACAGGGTGAATAATTCATAAACAAATGATCATTTGTGGGTGAAATATTCCTTTAAAGGGCCAAAAGGTACTATGAGTTATTTAATAATGGACTTTAGGGTGTTTTGTGGCAAAAGGAGAACGTACCACTAAGGAAGTAAGAAAAAATAGCTTAAGATCTTAAACTTAATGTAATGTGTCATAGTGACGAGATATTTTCAAACTCCTCAGTTTGTTGTGGCGCACTCGACTCAGTCATGTTGCCTAATAAACTGCCCGGCACACACCATCAATAACAGACCGGACAGATGTTGCTCCATTGTGTTTGAACAGCGTGTCGACAGAAAATAATGGATGTGAGTTATGATCTGTGAGATCTGGCCGGCAGACTGATTATCTAAGAATAGACTTGGACAGTGTCGCTGTGAAGAATACACAAGAGGCTTCAGACAGACAACCGCACTCAATCAACAGACACATCACATCATTCGTCTTCCTCTTTATTTGGTTTCGCTGAAATGAAATGATTTATCAAGTTGTTTATCATTTTTGTAGATGATTATTTTCTAGGTAGGTATTTTACCCAAATGTTATAGATTTGATGATTTACAAGACAAATATGTAGATTAAATCTACAAAACAGCCAAATTTAACCTCATTATGTAGACGTCTTTTAACCTTAACTTCACTGAATAACTAACTTGTTGAAATTTGGGAGACTGGGCTTGCTTCTCGTGATTCAAAGAGCCACTGTCTAAACTTTCTCATAACAGTTTATTTTTGTCACTATTCCACAACATGCACAGTGGCTACTACATCATGTTAGGACTTTTTCATACTGCTGCATGAGCAGAAAAATGAATAAGCTGATTGTGATTCAATACAAAGAACCAGGGGAGCCGAGTGTTTGCTCTAACTGCTCCCTGATTACAACACAGACACTGAGCTTCATCAAACACACCCAGCAGGCCTCCAGCTGTCACAGAACAGCAAGAAACTCATCCCAGAAAGTAAAAGTCAAAACAATTTTATATCACTCTTATCTTTATTGATTGGTCTATTAGTTTGTTTATGAAGGAAACTGAATATGAGAAACTGAGAATTTGAAGGAAGAGCTGGTGAAGTAATTATTTAATTATTAGAATTGATCACCAACTCACCAAGCAGATGTTGAATATTGCCGAAACAGTTTTTATTGTTATGGAACTAAATAATTGACTTCTTAGTTTTCTTGTGAGGTTTTCTTGTAAATTCAACAGCTGTTATTAAGATACTGTCTTACAGCTTAAAGCATGTTAGATTTAAGAGTTTTTAACATGTTTTAAATGCCATTTTTGACTGCATTTCAAGACCTATCTAAGAATTTGAAAACCAAAATTGAAGAAAAGTCTTTTTGCAGAACATTATTATGTCACAGTGAAGTTTTTGGATATGAAATGTCATTCCTTTGTAATTTTATCCTGCGAGACGTGTGAAATTCTGTCTTAATTAGGGTATGAATTCTTACAGAAATTACATAAAGTGCTGTTGGTTCTGCTATCTGGATCTGCATGAGGTTAATAGAATAGTTCGCCCAAAAATGAAAACTCAGTCATTATGTTCTCACCCTCCTGCTGATGGAAACAGTAGTTTAATATCCAGCAAAGGGACTTGTTGCTTGCTGCTAATGCCAGAAGTCACTCTGTTTGTGGGGGAGGCTTCTGGGTAGCATGTAAACGCTGGCGTGCAGATACCCCGATCTCTCATTGGTTTTCGTTCAAGCGTGCATACGTGAACGCGGCTCCCACACTAGAAGCTACAGGCTACAACTAGGCTCAACACACGACGACAGTGACGTTTTTCAAAACAACTTGGCACCCTGGGGCTTCAGGACACTTTGATTACTTTGGACGAGCATTATGGAGACATTTTTTTTTTGTTTCATTATATATTTTTTAAACGTTTGAAACCTGGTCACCATTCGTTTCAATTGCCAGAGAGATGTTCCCTTCCAGTAGTGTTTTGTGGACTATAAAACTTAACTCGACTTTCCATCAGAATGAAGTTGAGTAGATAATGACTGAATTTTAATTTTTTGGTGAACTCCACCTTTAATGCAAGAAGCCTTCAGTGATTTTTTTTTTTAAAGGATGCCCAGTATTTGTGACTTTACTATTCACCTTCAGAAAAAAAGATTCATAAAATTCTGCTTCCCATAGCATTTTAAAAACTTGAACTTGAAAACATGTTAATACCAGTTAAGGCCTTATTTTTCGATGAACTAATTCAATACCCTTTAAGACTTTTTAAGGATCAGCTGGGACCCTGTAAAAACATAAGATGTAGCTACAGCTGGATAAAACTAGAAACTATAACTGACTGAGGCAGCTCCAAGTTTAAAGAGTGAACCTGCTATGACATTTCCTCTCCACCTCCTCTCAGAGCATGCTGTGGTTCACGTAGCAGTCGACTCCACAGCATCACATGACCAACAGTGTCAAACAGTGAACATGAGACTGGACAGGAGGGCAGCGAGGGCGGGTGCAGTTAAAAGTTCAGCCACACTGAAAGCATCTGATTTCAAACTCAAAACTAATGTACACACTGCTGTTGTCAGTCAATTTTATTTCCTAATTAATGTTACTAAAACAAATGTGGTTGTTACAGCTAAATAGAGAGCTAAAAGAAACAGTGTCAGGACAATGCAGCTACAGCGATGCCTGTTAATTTTGAAATATAATAATATGATTATAATAAGATGATATTAAATTAACTAGTGCATATACAGAATAGGCAGGACTTTTTTATCTGTCAGTAGTGACCAGCTATGTGATTGGCTGTCCACTTATTGGGACCAAAGCAACATTTTTATGATTAAATTATCTATTTTGTTTGTTTTGTTAATGGGATTACTTGAAACGAGACAAGTTTATTTTTCAACTGTATTTATCATAATTTGATTTTCTTCACCCTCATATATTGATGTCAGTATCACCGTAAATCTCAATGGGCCATAATAATATTATTATTATTGGTTATACAAATAATTTTTTTTGAAATATTGATCATATCATTATCATAAGAATTGCCAAAAGTACTGTTGTAATGATACATATACATTTTTTGTGTAACTCTGAATTAAATAACATTTTGGATAAGCTGAGATAGCATTTTTACTTACAGTATTGATAGTGTGATTGGTAATCACATCACTCAAAATGAAACCAACTATTGGGGAATAACAGGTGGTATAACCACAAGCAAACCGACTTATTGTCACTTAACGCTAAACATATCCAGTATATCGTAATTTTATGAATTAATAAAACAACTTGTTTCGGAAAGAGGGCTTGTAGGTAGGCTATATTCACGCAGACAGTACAAGAAAAACAATGTGTTTTTTAAACATTAGAGCATGTAAACGTGTTCTAGTAAAAATCCTAAATACAAATAAGAATATGAAAATGACTACAATATGGGACCTTTAATTAGCCAACATCAGCCACCATAACACATTGGTCATACAAGACCAAGTGAGGCTAAAGCTGCGAAATGCCTGAGGGTATTAAATAAAATAATTTGAATTTGAATTAGTTTTATTGTTTATCCATTAAATTTCTTGTTTGTAAGAGAAATGTCTTATTTATTCTTTCAGAAATATCCTTTTAATGTCTTTAAATTCTGAAAATCCCCACCTAGCTTGTCTACTTAGCTGTTGTCGCTTAGTAACCACATTGACGAACCACTGCGCAGGGACTACTTTGCTTGGCGGAGGATCAGTATTTCATAGAAAATATGACAATAAAGTTTACATATTTATGAAATAAAACAAAATCGTCTGTTTCACCGAAGCTCAGATGATTTTTCAGTCTTTTATATCACCTCTAAGCTCGTGTAGAAACACCTGCAAACCCTCTTTTATCACTCGTGGTTTAAATAAGCCGTTTGACAGGCAGCTGCACGCGACCTTGACATTATGAGTGGGGGGCGTGGCCGGCGGCGCGCGGCGCGGATAAATGGCGGTGAGCCCTCCGCTCGTCCCCCGCGCTCACTTCTCCCCTGAGGACAGACAGACCGAGGTGCCTTCACAAACGGTAACTTATCACTTCTTTTACCTTTTGAGTTTGACTTTTGAGAGCTTAACTTTGTTTTTTATGACACAAACTATCAAAAAACAGACTTTCTTTGGGATGTTTTATTTAAGTCATATGTTTTGGTCTGTGTTAGTGCTAATTTGCTTGTTTGAATAAAATATTTCTGCAGTACTGTTTTTTATTCAAGATTGATATAATGTGTTTTGTTTCGTTTTTCAATAAAATATGCATTAAATGTGTCTTAAATTGTTTCCCTTCCAGTGAGGACTAGACCATATCAGACAAAATGGTGAAGATTGGAATCAACGGGTGAGTTTATGCCTTTTTATTTTGATCTAAGTGTTGTTGTGTAGCTGTACTCTCATATGGACTAGTCTTCAGGACCTTAGGGACTGTTCTTTATTTATCAGAGAAGGGGGGGAGGGGCTTCTTTTTTTTAGCTGAAAATATCTTGTCCTTGAGCCTCTCTGAGCGACTGGGACAAACAGGTATGATCCTTCCTACAACATAAATTAGTTACTAGATTTTAAAAACTGTCCCCTTGATGGTTAAAAATTAAAGAGTTTAGAAGTTGAAAAAAGCCTTGTTTTTCACTTTATTCCTTCATGCTTGTTAGTTATTTTTGAAAAAAATAATTAAATGTAGAATAAGTTGATTTTGATGAAATTTCACTATTTTTGATTTGGTTGTTTCCTTGTTTTTGTTTTTTCTTCAGCCCACATAACGTATTTAAGGACCGTCGGAAATTCTAAATGGTCAATTTTACTTTTACAGTTTATGGCTATGATAATTGGTGCAATTTTGATGATTTTTCTGTGCTGAAATAAATACAGAAAACAGCAGTTTAAATTTAAAGCCAAAATAAAAAGAGCAAATCCCTCCTCAGTGCTTAAAAAATATTTGCACCACCCCCTGTGCCCTTATAAATAACAAACAGCCCCTTGGAGTCCATCTACTGCACAACACTCAGTGATTCTGCAGAGCTCTCCAAATGGCACCAACTTTTTTGTTGCACTGGAAAATTTAAAATAGGATGCTGAAGAAGCAGATCTGCAGGAGTCTGCAAACAAATAAGGTGGTTATTAACAAAAACATTCATGAAACAGGAGAAAAGTATTTGAGTGTCAAAAACTCTTCCAGTCAGCCGGATCCAAAATCCTCAAGTTGATCCTCGACATATGAAGAAACCTGACACTGTGGCGCCCTGCATCCTTTTTTTGGCATCCTGTGGCTCATTTAGTGGGCAGTTGTCTCATGAGTGTGAAAAGGCTGCAGCAGATCTTAGTTTAACTGATTTTCCAGTTAAGAACAATGTGATAAGAGGGCAAGAGTAGAAAAGCACTCATTTCCTAAATCACTAATATTATAAGCATCCTGTAGTTGTGCGTGTAAAGGTCCTCTAGCCTCAGTCAGGACCGGGACAATGTTTCTGTGACCTTCAAATTATTGAGAGATTTTTAATTATTTCACTTTGAGACGAGTGCATAATGGAGTCAGTGGGAGGAGAGGACATTTGAAAGGTGGATGTGATTCAGTGAGGAGATGATTTGGTTTTCTCTAGAGAAGATCATAAATGTATGCTTTATATGGAGAGACATTTGTCCATATCCTGGATTAAATGTTGGTATTTATTATATATCTCAGTATGTGGTATTAAATTTAATATCTTTAGGTTCTGGGCACAAATAACTTTAGTATGTCATCTGGAAAACTGAATTTTCAGCATTTTTGGACATTTTGTGTTTGTTATAGCAATGGAGAAAAAAATAATTGCTTGTTGCAGAAAGTGGAAAAAAAAATAACTAGATTAAATATGAAAAATAAAATAAAAACTGTACGAATATTAAATTAACTTTAGGTGTATGAATCGCTGGCTATGACTGGTAATGAGGGTTTTTTAAAGGGTTTCTCGTTTGATAGTCAACCTTAAGTGTGATAAAGTCAAATGAAAGTAACTTGCATCCTTAAAAAGAGAGCATCTTTTTCTCTTTCCACTTTACTTGAGACTCTGTCTTCATCTGAATGCTGGTGGTGGTGGTGATAGGACAGGACTCTGGACAGGACCCGTCTATTCTCCGGTTATTTATAGTCCGGCGGTGTTGTGGTGTCACGGTTGGCCTCCCCTCTTCTTCCACACCCTTCAGACCCCTCCAATCGCCTCCTCTGTCTGTATCGCTGCTCTCCTCAGCTGTCACATTCCTTTTATTCTCCTCTCGTCTATTTTTAACCCTCTAACCTTTCCGCTGAAGTTCAGAGATCATCCCGCCGGCCGTTTAGAGACGCCGCTCCGACTTGGAGATCACCGGCGAAACATTTTCTCGTCCTCCGTGAAGCAGCTGCTGTCGAGCTGCGGGGAGATTTAGCTCCTTGATTCTGGCCTCGCACCAACACCAACACTGAGCCTCAGAAACAGAAGATGGGCGCTGGTCCATTTTGGCCTTCTGGCTGTTTGGTGGCTTCCCAAAACTAACTGAGTGAAAGTCTGATGTCCACTGACAGTTTTCCCTCATGTCCATTCCTCCTGTGAAGGAAGGCAGAAATTTAGACAAAGCGGTTTTATAACTGATAAACACGTTTGGATGTTTTGCCAGTATTTGCCGGGTTTCTACCCACTGACTGCAAGCTGCTTATCAGAAATATTTAACAAAACAACAGTTGGACCCCTAACGCGGCACCACGGCCGCCCACTGCTGCTAAATAATTAAATGTATTTAAATACTTAGTCGCCGCAGGTCCTTAAAGTCTTAATTCCACATTTATTAATAAAATACCTTAAATTTTAAAACGTCTTAAATTCAAATTGTTCAAAAACATCATTTTCGTGGCACTGTTCCCGTTAACGGGTCGCTACAAAATGATTAGACCAAACCCATGGAAATACAGCAATAACTCGCTAAAACACATCTGGTTGTACTGTTTGTTGGTGTAGAACAGTTGTCTGCAGCTTGGCTGCCATCCACAACACAATTCAACAGAGAACAGATTTGGGTTTCCACAACGCTCGTCGTTTATTACAAACCACACACCATATTTACAAAGCTACTATTTCATCATACATAAGCATCAAACGAGGACAAGGCGCCATCTAGAGACGTAACTTAGTAATACAATATGTCTCAAAGGTGCATTCCATAATTTCAGCTGTTAAAATATTTAAAAAAACAAACAAAAAACTGCAATCCCCCTTTTTTTCTCAAATTTCCCCTGCAAAGCTGCACATTCTAACTTTGCATACAAGTATTTGCAGACCAGACTTAAAACTGCCACATTTCTCTCCTGGACTGTTTTCAGTTTGCAGTCACTGATGCTAAATATTAATTCATCAGATGGAAACATTACTTTCTTTTTCAAAGCTGAGTGCAGGGCAGTTTGTTTGGACTGAAGCTGCACAGTGAGATGCACTGTGGTTTGCAGCTGAGACAGAAATACTGCTGAAGATACTTTGGATTAAAAGACCGTCCTGTCACCTGTTAAACTGCTGTTGCACTTTAGGTTGCATTGCAAAAGTTTGTTTATGGAGTTGCAGCTGCGACCTTCCACGATCAAGTGACAGCCGTGTTACCAAAAACAACTTCCTGGTGCACCCTGACCTTTCTGCAGATTGACGGGGTCTCTTACTGTGGCATGCGGAGCGTGTGATTGTCTGCGTCACAGGGTTCACACTGTCCCATGAGAACATACAGTAGATATGTAATGTGACTCCTGAAGACGTGATGTTACATAATCAGTGCTTAACATGTGAAGCACATATTATACATCACACTGCGGCCCTGTGAGTGCCCTTGAGCAAGGCACTAAACCCCCCTCACTGCTTCAGCCTATCATAGCCCGTTATGCTGTATTGTTATGGCGACACAATGACTTCTGGGACATTTACAGATGTGCGGGGAATAAAGTTACAGATGGGTTTTTTAAATTTCCCAATCAGCAGGTCAGCTGATGCAGTCTGGCTCTTCCTGAGTAAATGCAGTGATGAATGAGTGACGGTGTGCGTAGTGTTGACTGAGGTTAGCTTGCCTGGTTCACTTCGTATTGTCACTAAAGAAAAGTCTGCGTGCCTGCAGCAGCACCGTGTTCATGTCAGACGGCCATTATTTCTGTTGAAACTGAGCAAAGATACACATTTCACCAGTTGAACTCTACTCATGTGGCAACTCTGCTCTCTATACTCCTGACTGAATTCATTTATTATTCTCTCTTTTCTTTTCTTTTCTTTTCTTTTTTTAAATAAAACTTGTGAAACATACAAGCAGGAACAGTGCCCAATACAAACTTATAACCTCCATAAAACCTGGATCAGAATAAGTTTTCTTGTGCTGTGTTTCGACACGTTTCACAAGCAATTCAACCCTTTAAGAAAATTGGTTCAATTTGAAAACATGGGAAAAAAGGCAATGAGCAACTAGGTAAGAAATGTCCCACAAATTGAAATAAATTAGTAAAAGGTGACAAGAAATTTGCCTAAAAAAGGATTATTAGAAAATTATCACAAAAAGGGGAAAAAAATGTCAAATTCTGTTTTTTATGGCCTTTTCTGCTGATTCCCACCACAGATTCAGCACTGAAGTCTTGAATTGTGTGTCCTCCAGGTGACACCAACATCATTTATCCATCATCTCTACTTTCAGAGATGACCTTCAGTCTGACTCGATTCTGCTCCGACAGCTGAATCTCTCACATACTGAGAGAAAAGGAGACTCTGGGCGTTAACAGCACATCATGTGGCATCAGAATGTGGGCAAACCTCTGCTGGTGGTTTCCATAACATGCCCTCGAAATAGCACGCCATCCTGCATTGGCAGTAAATGCTTTCAGTTGAATCCGCTCTGCCAAGACAATTTTCTCATTTGTAGGTTTTTGTCTCTGTTGGACCAGCTGGAAGTGGTGATGTCATGGTCTCCTTATGCTGCAAGATCTGCTTTTTCATGTGGCCAATATTTGGTTACCTCTAATGCAACAAATATTGGAAAATGTATTTATTAGGCAGTCACAATTATGCTTATAGCAAAACTAGTTCACTAAAAATTAAACAAAAATTTAAATTACACTTGCAGAGGTGTAGAAGCTTAAGTTGAACATGAAAAAAAATCTGTCCACCCCCCACCACCACCTGTTTCATAATGTGAGGAAAACAAAACCCAGGCTCTTGCTGTCGAGCCCTGTCATTGTTTCCAGTGAGGTGGTTTAAACTTCAGCTTGTCAGTCAGATGGAGGATTTATTAACCATACAAGGACGTGAGAAATGTGACAGGTCTTCTGTTTAACTGCCTTTGAAACGTCACCCGGCTTCAGCCAACGCACTGAGCTTCCACAGGGTTTCAAATGTCCTCTAAAGCCGTCAAACTGTGCTTTTATTCTGCACTATTTTACATTTATCATGTGTTAGCAGACCTTAGTGGACTTGGACAGTTTTCTCATAGCATGTTTCTAATTTCCTGTGGTTGATATTTGACCTTTTAACAGTCGGAGGTAACTCCTTCCTCCTCCTGTAGATTTCTCCTCTCAGACTCATTATCACAGCTAAACTCTTGTCTCCTTCCCCCAGTAGTTAATATATAAAATAAAGATCTGTCCTGCTCCTCAGTGAGCGTCTCTGCCCTCTGCTCGCTCCACTCTGCGCTTTCGGGCCCCTCGCTGTTTGACCTGCCGTGACGGCAGCCATATTAGGCGTAAACAGGCTTTTGGCTGCCGGCGCCAACCATTGTTATCTTCAGTGAAGGTTGGCAGGCCTTGTTTGGCTCTGCCGTCCCGCTGTGACGCCCGTGTTAGTTTGTCTTTCAGTGCCACCTGCTGGTCAGAGAGGGGGGCGTGGTGTGAGGAGGATGAAGCAGTCTTTTTTTGTTATTTTGCACATTAAGTTGTTATAAAATTAAAGATAAAACTTTTTTACAAACTTCAGTTTGGATAAGAGTTCAGAATCAGAGTGATCTGAGGGATTTTGCAGACATATAAAACATCTAAAGTGCTTTTACTTATCTTTTTGTTTTTTTATCCATTTTTCATGTGTGTTTGTATTTTCTTTCTTTACACGCTGACCCTGCTGTGACCCCGCTGTGATCCTGCTGAGTTTGCCTCTCAATGCTAACTGCATCCTCCTGCATTTCAGATTCGGACGTATTGGCCGTCTGGTGACCCGCGCCGCCGCCAAGGGAGGCAAGGTCGAGGTTGTGGCCATCAACGACCCCTTCATCGATCTGGACTACATGGTGAGAGGACTTTCCGTGTAGTTTCCTCTTTCTGAGGGAAACTGTTTTTTCAAATGGTTCATGATAATTTTACACTCGAGTGTAAAAGGCAAGCATGATTAGTAAACGTAAGCCCTCTGATCATTTTTAATAATTGCAGACGACTTCTGTGAGTTTAATTCCTTACATATCAGCCATGAGGGTAATTTGTAAAATAAAAGTTCCAGGGGAAATTACCCATCACGTTTCGGCAAACATAGAGGTTATGGGATATTATTAGTCCTGTGCAAATCGGCTTCTGTGTGATTGTGTTTGGTTTACAGCTTTTTTTTCTGCATCATGTGCACACCTTGGTCGGACTTTAAATGGACTCGGCTTTCTACACGTTTGTCTGTGTGATTGTGAACGCTCCTCTCATCCTGTCTTCCCCTCCTGCAGGTCTACATGTTCAAGTATGACTCTACTCACGGCGTGTGGAAGCACGGAGACGTGAAGGCCGAGGGCGGCAAGCTGGTTATCGGCAACATGCACATCATGGTCTTCCACGAGTACGGAAACTTTTTTTCAGCTCTACCTTTGAGTCCATTTGCAGCAAAGTCCAGGTGTTGTCTAACCTTTAATGTGTGACGTCATCAAACAGGAGGGACCCCGCCAACATCAAATGGAGCGATGCTGGCGTCGACTACGTTGTGGAGTCCACCGGTGTGTTCACCACCATCGAGAAAGCCTCTGTAAGTTCACCCACTGATCCCAGGATGATTTCACTGATTCAAGATTATTATAAGACGAGTCATTTCATTACGAAAAAAAAAAAAAATGTATTGTTGTTGAAGGATTATTAAACTTGATTTTCACTTTGTAAGTTAGTGATGTGACATTAACATGCAATTGGTTGTCTCGAACTTCACTTGCCTGTAACCCACTTTCATACTTACAAAAATGTCCTTTTTGATTTGTTTTTAATTAATGTAAATTGTTGATGTTGGCAAAAGTGGACCTAGAAAAGTTGGGTACATTTAGTAAAGTAAATACTTTAATTCTAAAACAAAAAGAGAGCTACAAACGCAGATTTTTTTCAGAAATAATGATGTACTTTAAATCTTCATAATTCCTGTCTTCATTTAAATTGTATTAATATTATCACATTTTTTATTTTCTGACCTTTAACCTCTTGTGTCCCTCCAGGCTCACCTGAAGGGCGGTGCCAAGAGGGTGGTGATCTCTGCTCCCAGCGCTGACGCTCCCATGTTCGTCATGGGCGTCAACCACGACAAGTACGACAACTCCATGAAGGTTGTCAGGTGAGTCGCTGCTGTTTCTGGAGGGAGTCAAGTTTATATTTTTTAATTAGCACAGACATTGACAACAGTGCAGTTCAGCTCCACATAAGAATGAATGCAGATTTGCAACTTTGCATTTTGTGCAGTCACCGCAATTTCTTTGCAAACTGACTGATCATCGCAGTTTCCAGTGAGTTTCACCAATCAGAGTAGTTACTTTGCTTTAAAGATTTCCTAACGTTAATCTTAGTTTCAGTTTATAATGATAAACACAGATCAGAAGTTAAGTTGTGTCTGTTTGGCTGGAGTGACGTTGGCTTGTTATCCCGTTAGTTATCAAAAACTTGGTGAGGACAAATGTGAAAATCTGGATTCTTTTAAATCCTCTGCAAAAAAAATCAAATTTCAGACAAAGATGGTCTTTATAAAACATACTAGAGTGTCTGTGCACCAAGCAGTACCTTAACTTTATATCATCTGTAACCTGTGCTTCATGTCTTGTCTCCATAGCAACGCTTCCTGCACAACCAACTGCCTGGCTCCCCTCGCCAAGGTCATCAACGACAACTTCGGCATCGTTGAGGGTCTCATGGTAAAGAACTCTGACATTTCACTGATTGAAATTACACGCTGCAGTAACTTCATTTACATCCGGTTTCAGTCTGACACCTTTTATTAAAGAGCATTTAAGGACAGGAGGAAAGGAGACAGAAACTTTTTTTAAGTTTTCAGTCAGCTGATCACAACCGAGTATTTGAAAGTAACCACAATGATCACAAGTTAGAGCGCCAAAAGTGACGCCTTCTGCTGAGCTTACTAAGTCTGAGCAGCAGCCAGAACCCTGAGAGAAAAATGCATTTATGAAGCTAAAACTAGAATTCTTTTTTCTTTTTCTTTTTATTATTCAGGTAAATTATATTTCCTAGTTTTTAAGAGGTGCCAAAAAATGGTCAGACAGCTTCCTCTATCAGCCGAAATTCATGAACTTGATGGTTCATTATTTCAATTCCTAATTATATAAATACCTGTAGAGTTTTTAGAGCCGCTGTATGAAATAAAATGCTGTGTTTTGTACAAAAGTTTGTACAGTAGTTTAGAGCTCAAGTTTCATCAGAGTATTTCCTAACACACAAGATAATATAACTGTACAGAAATCATGATTCCATCTTCTAATGTGACCTTTTGTTCCCTCTCGTCCAGAGCACAGTCCACGCCATCACCGCCACACAGAAGACCGTTGACGGTCCCTCTGGCAAGCTGTGGAGGGACGGACGTGGTGCCTCCCAGAACATCATCCCCGCCTCCACCGGAGCCGCCAAGGCCGTGGGCAAAGTCGTCCCCGAGCTGAACGGGTACGATTCACTCTCACCTGATTTTTATGTTGTGACCTGAGTCAGCAAACCCCCGTTCAGCCTGAACACCCGACATGTTGTATTATCCACCTTTGTGAAAGCAAATATATCCCGCAGGAATGTTTTTTGGAAAATCTTTCATTCTGAGGATATGTGTCGTGTGTCTGTGTGGAAAAGAGTGTTTTCTCCACAATCTACAAATATGTTAAAGGGTAACTTTGGCCGTGAAACAGGCTGCATCGTAAACACCACAGGGACATGCAACCTTAATGTACATTCACTAAAAGTGCTTGTTTTTTTGCCACTGACTCTGACTTATATTCAGTGTCTGACAACATTTAAATAAACAGTTAATTTATCTTTGAAAAGGCACTTCATTCAAAGTTGACAGAAACACTATAAAACTCAGGAAAACTGTCTTTTTTCATATTTTGACTGTTTATATTTACTCATTTTCTTGATATAAACCCTATATTCACCCGGTTAGATGTGAAAATGTGCCGACTGTATACACACTAAATTACTGTTTATTTACATGGAGCCTGCTGGGTTTGGTAACACCGAATTTGGAGCTGTTTACAGTTCAACATATTACCCTTTCACAAAATGGTCTGTCTCTGTAGGATCTTTTCCGTTATGTTATCAAACTATTAGAATATCATTCTGAGCCTGTCAGTGACAAAACAAAACACTTTAATGGATGCACATTGACCTTGTGTCTCAGGTGGTTACATTGCAGCCAGTTTTTCGGCTGCAGCCTTCTCACTGAATACTCGACCAATTTCAGAAATGTTGTTCCCATAAATCACAAAAATTGGGCTGTATAGAAGGTGCTGTGTTGTAGCTGAAGGGTTCAGTCTCTGGACTGTTTAGGGGCAAAAAGAAAAACTAAATTCACCTGTTACTCCGTATAAATGTTTTTACTTTTTCTCTGACTCTTGATGATCTTCTTCCTGCAGCAAACTGACCGGTATGGCTTTCCGTGTCCCCACCCCCAACGTCTCCGTCGTTGATCTGACTGTCCGCCTGGAGAAGCCCGTAAGTATCATTTTTATAATATATAACTTAAAGCTCTATTATTGATCGCATATTACAGTTTGACCATGTGATTGCTTTACTCAGGAAACAAAATACAGCTGATCACTTCCTTTCCCCTTTTTTTACTACGTTTTTTATTTTTCACTTTGGATTTTTGGGTCAAAGGGACAGAAAATCTCCTCCACAGCTTTGTCATTCACAGATTTTGTTATTTAGACTTCCAGATGCGACACGGCTCACACTATATATTAAAAACACAAAAATCCAGCTGTCATTTTTAAAGCTAGATCTCAGTTTTTGTCTACAACGTAAATCTACACTGTAGTTCATTTAAATTGTCTCGTCCTTCAGGCCAAGTACGACGACATCAAGAAGGTGGTTAAGGCCGCTGCTGAGGGCCCCATGAAGGGATTTTTGGCATACACAGAGGACCAGGTACAGACAATATCTCTAATCGTATTCATTATTTATCATTTTTAGAACAGCGCTGGAGTCGATGTCATGTTTAACCCTTTGAAATCTGAGCAAATGGGTTTGATTTCTTTCAAAAACATTTTCTTTAAAAAAAAATGTAACAAGGACAATACCTGAAAATAAGTAAAAAAAAATCCTAAAAACAATATCTACAATTTTTTTCTGTAACATAATTTTAAATATGTGGCTGTGATAATTAGAAATATATTTCTTGACATTTTGTCCTGGAATTATTTGAATTTTCCCTTTTTTATTAAACTAATTTTCTTTTTCTTATTACCTTTTACTAATTTCTTGCAGTTTGTGTGAATTTTATTTTGTCAAGTTGTCATTGACTTTTTCCCTTTTTCTCTAAAGAAATCAAACCAATTTGCTCAATTTTCACAGGTTAAATAGCTCGTTAAAGGCGTCTGAACACAGCACAGGAACCTGACATCTATCCAGCTTTCAAAGGGTTAAAGGAGTGTGTGTAGAGCACAAATGAGCCACTAGATGGCAGCACGTCTGTGATAAGTGGCAGATTAGAAAACTTCATATTCACTCCTTTGGCCTCTTGTTTATGTTTGTTGCATGAAAAGAACTGAAATTCTCTATAAACTGAAAAAGTAATCTGCGTTTTTAAGAGAACACAGAAAAATCTGCAGACGTTTGAACTTGTTTGTACTTCGCAGAACTCCTTACGGCCTACATATGACCAGCTTTAGATTTACTGTTGCCTCTTTCTGCTCAGGTTGTGTCCACAGACTTCAACAGCGACCCTCACTCCTCCATCTTTGACGCCGGCGCCGGCATCGCCCTCAACGAGCACTTTGTCAAGCTGGTTTCATGGTGAGTGAACAGTGAACGGCGTGCAGCGCCATCATTTATGTCTCTGAAGGAGTTAAACTTCACAGTAAATGCTGATCAGCTGATGGATCACAGTTTAGATTTACAGTAATTTGGAAGGAGGGATCTACTTTATTTTTCAGAATTGAAAACAGTGAAACACCACAATGATACATAGTTAAGTCATTAATAAACAATAGATCCCGTCTGTGCTGTAATTTGACACAATCTCTTTCACTTTCTGTTAAAAAACCCAGTTTCATCACACCAAACACAAAAAATAAAAGTTTGTTTCGATGGTTCTGCAGCTGGGATACTTCTCTAACTTTATTGTCCAATCTAATCCAGATTTATTTATAAAACACATTTAAAAACAACAGACTTCAACAAATAGATTAAAAACAATATATTTTAAAAAATAAGTACGTAAAGAAATAATAATAATAAAGAGAAGATTTTTTTAAAAAAGACAATAAAACCACAAGGTGAAACAACAAAACTGTCAACTCTCATACGAGGTTATTCTGACGATAATTACATAAAATTAACTCGATATGACGACGAAGCTGCAGGTGGAGAAATCAGCTGCTTGTGACATTTTGTTTTATCGATCTTCAATATAATCTATAATTCATTCGTTCTTATTGAACAGTTTTATAATCCCCACTCTCTCTATAACCTCAATCTCTTGTTTGCCTGCAGGTACGACAACGAGTTCGGCTACAGCAACCGCGTGTGCGACCTGGTCCTGCACATGTTCTCCAAGGAGTAAAAAGCCCTGCCGTTAACTCAGCGTTCCTTCCCATGATTCCCTCCTCCTTCACCTGTTACTGGATGCCGTGCCATCCGTCCCCGGGAGCAAACATCTTCTGACAAACTGCTTCGACTGGCTGATAACAATCATAATAATTACTATGACAATAAAACCTTTTTATATGATAAAGTCGCCTCTGCTCTGTCCAGCAGTGAGGACCGCAGCGAGCAGCGTTTGTAGAGATGATTTTCCATCACTGAGCTGATTGTTCTGAATGGTCTTGTTGCACTTAACACAATAATAAAGTCCTCAGTTTGTGGAAAGACTTTGAGGTTTTATGATGTATTTTTACCTCTCTTTAGAATATAGGTCTTCTGTTATGCCTCCGCACTTGTAATAGCTGAGGCCCGGGGTGTTACGTTTTCGGGTTGTCCGTCCGCATATCCCGTTCTCGTGAACACAGTGCCTTAAGAACGCCTTGATTTCTTCAAATTTGGCACAAACGTCCACTTGGACTCGACAATGAAATGGTGTGATTTTGGTGTTCAAAGTGACCTTGCATCTTTGTCATTCTCCTGAGTGCAATATCTC
Organism: Plectropomus leopardus; assembly: GCF_026936395.1. Lineage (NCBI taxonomy): Eukaryota > Metazoa > Chordata > Actinopteri > Perciformes > Serranidae > Plectropomus > Plectropomus leopardus. Next base: position 30,115,483 of record NC_142192.1, on the reverse strand, counting down.
AAGAACTCTTTGAGGGAATTCCTTAAAATTTGGTACGAACTTTCACTTGGACTCAATGAAGTGATGTGATTTTTGTAGTCAAAGGTTAAGCACTGTGACATTTTATCTTTTTTTATTCTCCTTCAAGTTCTTCAAATTTGGCACAAACGTCCACTTGGACTCAATAATGAAGTAATATGATTGTGGTAGTCAAAGTGACCTTTTATCTTTCTTATTCTCGTGAGCACGATATCTAAAGAACTCCTTGAAGGAATTCCTTAAAATTTGGTACAAACGTTCACTTGGACTTAAGGATAAACTGATTAGCTTTTGGTTGTGATGGGTCAAAGGTCAAGGTCACCGTGACCTCGCATCCATTTCATTCTTATGAATGTGATGTCTCAAGAACATCTTGATATTAAATATTAATAATAATTCGATTTATATGGCACCTTTATAAACAGATGACATTAAAATGTCCAAAATAAAAAAGATTTTAAAAAAGTCAAACAAAAAGTCAAGAACAAAACGCGAACACAAAAGGTCAACAAAAATAAAGCAAATACAACTGATAAAACAGGAAGATCTCAAAGGTCAGTTCAAGTACTATTTTTTTTTAAATATCAGAATAAAAGCAATAAATAAGACATAATATTAGAAGATGAAATCACATCAGTGGGGATAAAACAAAGATAGGAAGATAAAACCAGCTGAAAAAGAGATGAACGAGTAAATAAAAAAATAAAATGATGGTAAAAACGGCATCAGAAGGATAAAGAACAGATAAATGAAGTGAGAGCAGCAAAATGAATAGAGGAAGAGAGATTTTAAAAAAAAGGAGACATCACATAAAGACAAGTATGTAAAAGATTAGGGATGTTTTTAGTTGGTTTTTTTTTTTTTTTCAAATTTGGCACAAACGGTCTCTTGGACTCAACAATGAATTAACATGATTTTGTTGATCAAAGGTCAACGTCAATGTGACCTTTTGAACGTGCGAGGTTGTGATGTAGTTGAAATGATCAATAAAAGGTCCCCAAATGCTGTACAATTTCTTGTTTTTTCGGCCGCTGAGCATTTCTTTCGTCAGATTCCTAAAGCTGTTCAGTTAAACATGCCCAGACAAGTGGCTTTGAGTTTGGTGCAAAATATGAAATGAATTTCTGGGAGAAAAGCCAGAATCTAATTAAGCGGTTAATGAGTCCAACATCATCAGACTGAAACCCAGAGAGAAGAGCAGGACAGATTTTAGGAGGAAGCCGCACAGTAGGTGCAGTTTTCTGGGGAGACATGTCACTCCTGATCATTTGGTATAAATTATTTGTCTCTTTTAATTATCTTTAACAAATCACCCGTTCACACTCTGAGTCATCTGACGTGCTGGAACATCACAGCTGAGAGCCAGCAAATGTTTTCCATCTGCATCATCCGTGGTTTAATCTGTCTGTCATACAGCTTTAGGTCAGCTTTATTGTCCTGAAATACTGGATTGCACAATAAAATGCAGTTGTAGCCCCCTCCTTAAAAAAATACATATAAAGAAACAATAAAATATTTCAGTTAAAAAACCAAAATAAAAAGGTGATGAGCATTAAAATTAAGCAAACTATAACTGTAGCTCTTAACCCTTTGAAAAAAAGAAACTATATTCATAATTATTATAATGATATATTTGAATTCATTTTACAGAATTATTTTTTACACACTTTTTGGGTTATTTTCTTGTTCTTTCTTTATTTCTTTTGTATTTCTTTTACTTTCTTTTTCTTTGGTTTTTATTTTTTAAGTTTCAGGTAAGGGGTGTGTCTCTTAAACAGGTATTCTGGTAAACACCCTTCAATTTCTTAAATGTCTTGATTATAAAAAAAATAAGCTTTTTTTAAGATTTACATGTTGCTATAAACACATATTAAAAAAACTGCAGAAAGATCGGAAGATAAGATTTCCACATTTTGCTTTTTTTAAAAAAAAAAAAAAAAAGTGTCATTTGTCTGCAGCATGCATGTAAACAAAACTGCTGTAATTATAACAATGTGCTGTTAAAACATATTTTTGGCCGGCTGCTCTGTTACATGCCCAGACAAGTGTATAAGGGATTTGGACTTTTTAACTTAAATTAATTCCTGGGAGAAAAGCCAAAATACGACCTGATTGGTTGTTGCAGCGGTGACGCAGAGAAGAGGGCGGGCCGAGCGGAGCGTTTCCTGGATAAACAGTCAGGGAGGAAGACCCTCTGTAAGCCTGACTCAACTGTAGGCCAGTGTCCACCTGTGACTCGATGTCGATCAGGCCAGTCAGCCAGTGCAATTATGAATGAGCAAAAAGTCCATCCAACCGATAAAACCGCCACTTCATAAAATGTTTTCATTCAGCCGATAACCGTCACAATGTGAGTAACTTTAACTTCCGTTAGCTACGTTAGCTAATGTCAATCTGCGACCCAGTGCTAACACAGCTAGCTAACACAGTACAACGAGTAAAATGAGTTTCGCAGTCACAACACAATCATTTGGACGTGTATATATTATTATTATAAATTCATAAAGCCAGGCGGTAAACGTTATTAAATTAATGTTAGCTAAATTATGCTAACACTAACTCGACGTTAGTTAGCTAAGCTCAGCTGTAATAAACCGCTGCGAGTATGAAACCCCTTATCGATGAAAAATGTAAACTTATCTTTTATTTCTCGTTTCTAAAATGTGAATTAAAACATTTTTAAACACCTTTGACGATATAATGTTGGTCTTTATTTGAGTAATCCAAGAAGTTTGTAAATATCCTTTTTTGGATCGACGCTGAAGTTGGTTTCTGATTCGTAGCCTCCGATTCAGCAGTCAAGGGGAAAGTCAATGGTAACTAAAATTACACTGAATTGCATTTTCACTAATGGAATAAAGGTTTCTCAAATCTGAAACTGTGTTTTTATCAGTCTTGTGCTTATCAAGTCTAGCTCTGACAAGTCTAAGTGTAGTGGTTTTGGGATCTGGTCTAATGTGGGAAAACAGTGAAATCATCCCTTTTTTGTTTATTTATTTAGTTATTTATTTCATTTTTATGAATAGAGCAAAGGTTTTGCAATACTAAAACTGTATCCTTAAAAAAAAGTTCAGACTCTAGGATAATATAGCCCACATTTGAAAAGTCCTGAGTATAGTGGTTTTCGAGAAAGTCCTGGTCCAGTGTGGTCTACGTGTGAAAAATCGCCCTATTTGCATTTTAACAAATGAAATAAAGGTTTCACAAATCTGACACTGTATTTTTACATCAGCCATTCTGGAATTATGTAGTCGCCTCCAGGTTTGACCCCTCTGAGTATAGTGGTTTTTAGTGGTAATAATGGTTCAATGAGGTCAATGTGAAAATGCAGTAAAGTCTGTCTTCTTTTCCTCTTTTGTTTTTACATTTTTATAAATAGAATAAAGGTTTCAAAAATCTGAAACTTTAATGTAAACCATATTTAGCCTCTCTAGGGTAATCGAATCCAACCACTTCAGTTTGTCAAATCTGAATGAGATTATTACAGAGAGACTGAAGATTGATTAAAACACAATTTCAGATTTGTGAAACCTTTATTCTATTAATTCTAAAGGGAAATTTCACTGCATTCTCACATGCAGACCACAGTGACTCAGGTCTCTTCTGAAAACCTCTATACTTGGACAGGTCAAATCTGGACATTATCACAGGGAAGCTAAAGTTAAGTCTCTCTGGAATAATCTAGTTCAGATCCTGGTCCAATCTGATCTCCACGTGAAAAAAAACAGTGAAATCATCTTTTTTTTGCATTCTCACAAATAGAGTAAAGGTTTCATAAATCTGAAATTGTATTTTAAATCATCTTTAGCCCCTCGTTCAGATTCAGACAAGACTGATTAATATGCGCCTCTCATCCCGCCATTACGGTAACTAGGACAGGCTGCTCCTCTGTTGCCGTCAGTACGGTATGTGAACGCCGCAGTCACTTGTGTTTATCTGGGAGCTGTGCTGCACCGCTGCTCGACTCTGCTCCTCAGACTCATTTCACATCATTATCTGGAGCTAAAATTTGTGTTTTCTCCTCTGGCTGCCAGGTACGAAGCTTACATTTTAATCACAGCTAAAAAAAAGTATCCGTGGGTTTTATTCTGAGGGTTAGAATAAACCGCTAATGGCTGTGCGCGTCGCCTGTGACTAGAATCTAGTCCTGCGTAAAAAGTAAACTCGGCAATTAAATTTTGCTGCAGCGGCCAGTCTGCGAGTGTAGAGGCACCTTGTTGTTTGTATTCTCCAAACAGTGATATTATACGGTAATATTTTTCAGGTTTGTTATTTTGCTGCGTTTTTTAGGCCCGTAAAGCATCCTTTTAACCGCATCATCTCTCTTCTGCTCTGCGTAAAGGTGGTCAAACCAGGAGGAGGACTCAAAAACAAGGCAGTTGGGCCTGCAGGATTATAGTGCGCTTATAGACAACATTACTTTTAGAGTTGAATACATAGAAGTCTGGGTTCATGCCGGATTTCGAGCACTTCAGATTTTCCTACTCGAGCATGAATCCGGTCCTGGGGGAGAGTGGTTTTCTGGCTCCGCAGCAGCACCACCACCAGATGACGGGCCAGAACGACTCCGCCATCCCGGAGCCCGGCTACTTCCTGGGGGACCACAGCGGGTTCGGGCCTGACGGGTTATCTGGGCTGGACCTGGGTGCCCTGCCTCCATCAGGTCTTGCCTACCTGCACCTGAGCACCCCGCTGCACCGCGTGCCCCCTGCGGCCACGGCGCTGCGCAATGACCTGGGGTCCAACATCAGCGTCCTGAAGACCCTGAATCTGCGCTTCCGCTGCTTTTTGGCCAAAGTGCACGAGCTTGAGCGCAGGAACAAGGTGCTGGAGAAGCAGCTGCAGCAGGCTCTGGAGGGGAACTGCGGAGAGGAGGGGCACCAGAAGCCGCAGACTAAAGAGATGGGGGTCCAGACTGGATTTATTGGGCCCATCCCGGCCAGACCGAACCTCATTCCGCTCCAAAACGCCAACAACTCGGCCTACCTCCCCGGCGGCCTCCTCTCTCCAACACTAAACCTTCCTCCTCCTCTGTTTGACAACAAATACCAGCTGGGGAACAACCTGAACCCGAGCACCGTCTCCACGGACTCAAACTCCAACCTCACCACCTGCGGTTTCTCCATCAGCCCGGCCCTGAGTCCCACAGACCCGTGTAAAACCATCACCAACAACAACGAGAAATACGCCGCTCACACCGGGACCAACACCAACAACACCCCTCCTCCTCCCCCGCGCTTCCTCCCCGGGACGATCTGGTCCTTCAACCACACCCGGCGCTTTGGCACCGGGAGGGAGTCGTGCCTCACGGGCCCCGGAGTTTCCTGGACGCACCCGGACGGCGTCGGGGTCCAGATCGACACCATCACACCTGAGATCAGAGCCCTGTACAACGTGCTGGCCAAGGTGAAGAGAGAGAGAGACGAGTACAAGAGAAGGTAAGAGCTGTTTTGATTATAGAGTTTTTAGGATTTAATTTCCACATGGGTAAATACTTTGTGGTGTTGCAAATTGTAAGCACTTCCCTTAATCAATTATTGGTTAAATTAATGATGGATTAATCGTTATTTGAATATATATATATATATATATATATATATATATATATATATATATATATATATATATATATATATATATATATATATCTTATTTCACACAATATCAAATGTGTTTTTCCTCAATCAAAGCTCACAGCAAAATATTGCATATTCTTTGACAGCGCAGCAAGTGGCGGATTTTTCGATGCAGTGATTTTGCATTTTCTGCAGAGATTTTGGGTTGAGAATTATTTTCTGCAACAGTGTTCGAAGCTGCATTCTGTCAGAGTGAGCACTTTTTTAAAGCCTGATGCCCCAGGGATGGTTAGTTTAGGCTTATAATTATATCCCAGTAATAAAAATCTCCAATATTAATATGCATATCACAAACAGACAAAATCACCTTAAACATAATCAGATTTAATACAGCAAATCATTACACAAAGGGGGGAAATATTTCTACCCAGAAATAATAATTCTCCAACACTGCATGTCACAATAAGACTAAACATCCAAAATAATCCAATTTGATTCAAAGAACAGGGTAACAACAAATTTTCCTTAAATAAAAAAGAAAAAAATAAATTTGTGTGAAATATGTAATTTAAGGAACTACATTTTGCATTTTGTAAAACAGTAACACAGTTTGATCATATTGTCACGACGCTATTTCACTCAAAGCTCAGAAGCTCACAGACTATCTGTCATAATAATGTTTGCAGTCACAGTTATTTAATAAGTTAAGAGACGGTAAGAGTTTTCCCTGTATGAAGTCGCTGGCTGGGGCCTTTCTGTGTGAGGTTTGTGTGTTTTGTCCATGGTCTCACACTTCCTCCCTGATAAAACTGATGTCTTGGTAGAGCCCTGCTGCATATGTACGACCTGCTGCGTCAAACAGGTGTGATGGTTGAGTTTTCCACAGGAAAAGACAACAAACCAAACTGTCAGATTGCATCATGATGGTCATTGTCTGAAGGTCATATTATTATTATTATTATTATTGATAGTCTGTTGCTCCGAGGATAAAGATGATATAAATGCAGGTCTAAGGGGGTTGTAAAAAGATGAAAGCATCATGCAGGAAATGTTAAGGCCTCCCAACTCAGCTCCTTTACTGGAAATTCTCTTACCAGCAGGCAGACTGGTATTGACTTGGACTGGATGGCAGCATCGGGCAGAGAGAGTGCTGTCATTGTCAGGCTCTTAAGTTAGACTCTAAGACAAGATATTGATCCCACACAGGGAAAATTAAAGGAATGCTCCAACCACAAAATGATCTTTCCTATATCCGATACTCATCGAGAGTTACATAAAATTTGTGAAGAAAACTTTTTTTTCTTTTTTTACCACCGTGAGTGAAGAATCTGAAAAATGGAGAAAGTCATAGCAGTTTGTGTTTGTGCAAAACAATACCAAAACATCTGTTCACAAACACAACTCATGCCTCCCTCGCCTCAACCCGGGTTCACACCGGCGACCCTCTTATTTCGAGATGACAGTGCTAACCACTACACAAGCAGAGTTCAAACACGTGCTCTCCTGCTTCTGACACTCGCGTGTAAAAGTGTTTTAAATCCTAACGTTGTGGATGTGTTGTGGTAAGCACACGGCTGGATAAACAAGACTGAGATACTGCAGGAGTTTAGTGAGAGTTTGTAAACTGATGTTTTGATATAGTTTTGCTGTTGTTAAATGTCGACCCCTTTTAGTTCAGTTCATCAAGGCTTTTCTCTGTCTTTGAACTCTTTATTCACCATAGCAGTATGTGAGGGAAAACTTATTTTTCTTAATGAATTCAAAGCAACATGGCGTGAGAACTGAAAAACAAATGGTCATTTTGTGGGTGAAGTAATCCTTTAAAGTCTAATCAGAGACACATCACTGATGATGTGTCTCTGATGGGGCCACTGGGTCTTTTGGATCTCTTGGGTCTTTTGGATCTTTTGGGTCTTTCAGACACCCTCGCTCTGGAGACAAAAGCATGTACAAAAACATATGTTTAATAAGTAATAAGTAATAGTAGTAATATCTATCTATCTATCTATCTATCTATATCTATATCTATCTATATATATATATATATATATTTATATATATATTTTTAGGTGGTGCTTGGAGGTGGGTTTGGGACATCGGCTCTCAACATTACACTGTCATTGTTATTATGCACCTACAGTATGGTATAGATGGTACCTAGCTCATATTATTTACTTTTCATTTCGTGTTTTGGCACTGAACGTTGTATTCATCAATCTCTCAGAAAAGCGGAAACATGAAAATTGAGTGGGGTTGAGTGATTTGAATTTGTTCCAAAACAAGTATCTTGGCAAACAGTTTATGCTGAGCTAGCGATCGCTTTAATGTCTTTGCTTGTTTTGGGTCATCGAGCGCAGTGCTGCAAACGCTGAGCTGGACTGCTTTATGGCACACTTCACAAGATTTTTTCTCTATTAAATTAATGCGACATTCGCTCAGCAGATGATTTGGTCCAAAGCAACTTACAAGAAGTGCATTCAAACTCCAGGAGGAAGCACTCAATGTCATAAAAACCCAGAAGAGCATTTCTTTTTTTGCATCTACGTGAGAAGCACTTTAATTTGGCACTCAGTTTACTAGATTAACCTGAAAACAAACATATTTCACCAGACTATATTATAGGTAAACATTTTCTCAGCTGAACTTTATTCATATATTGAATAGTTTCAGTAATATTGTATCCATCTATTGGGTTATAACTTTGTTTAAATATCTTAACTAAACTGTGATAAAATATAAGATAAGACTATTGATCCACACACCAGGAAATTCAATTGTTAGAGCGGCTCAATGCAACATTACAAATAAAGTTTAAAAAATATATAAAAGATAATATACAATTTAAAAAATGATATAAAACACAAAAATACAGTAAAACAAGAAAATAATTTAAAATACAAAAAATAGAAAAGGAGAATATAAATATAAATAATATCACCTGAATTTAACAACTATCAACAGACTTCACGCTAGAGACTATCCACATTGTTGCTAAATCTATATACAGTATTGCAAGTTATTGCACAAATTGCATACAGTTGCACAATATATAGTATTGATTAATTGTATTGTACTTGCTAAAATACCTACCTTTACACCTTTGCATTTTAACAAATATATAAAATTATGAGTTTTAATAAATGAATATGACATTAGAATTTATTTAATTAATTGCACCTATAGCTTTTGAATCCTTTTATCACTTCTGTTTTACAGCAGGATGTTACATGATAATTGGCATGTAAAAGAAACAAAAGCAAAAGAAATATAACAATTTGTACAAAGCATGATGTTATACATTAGTAGAGGACATTTGTCTTAATTTGCAGCATTTGTTTTGAGGAATCAGTCTGTCATGCAAACCTCTGTTCTGTCTGTGAGGGTTTTTTGCTCAGCATCCAGCTTCTGTTGTTTTCAGCATTGACCCGTTTCACACTGACACACATTACCACAAAGTCTCCCACTGCTGCTGCTTTATGCTTAAAAATCACTGACCTCACCACTGTGAGCTCCAGCAGCCTGCTGAGGCAGGATGCTGCTGCAAGACAAACCTTCAGTCACATCGATTTCAGACCCAGCAGGACGTTTTACTGAACAGCAGCAACTCACTCTGACCTGAGTGCTGCTGTGTCTGCCACTTACATTTTACAGCTGCACTAAAATACAGTCAAGTTTTACATGTTTGGCAGCTATTAAAGTGAGTTTGAGACTAGGGCTGTACACAAATATTCAGCTATTTGTAATTGGTATTTGGTTTTCAATTTAGACATTCTTATATTTGCATGCCATTACAATTTTTGTGATACTGCTGCAGCAAAAATACATCCTAAATACATCCTCTTTCCTTAATGTGATGTTATTGGAGGACAGAATTATTCACAAACGTAAAACAGATGTACATCCGTTAAGGAGAGACAGGCAGGGTGTTTTAAGTTTTAATGGTTGATTTATGTTAGAAAAAAATCACCTGACATCAAGCAAAAGATAAAAGTAAAAAACAAACACAAAAAAGAACCTAAATGTGCCTCAAATTATTTTAATTTTGAATATAGTCTTTGGGAAATTTTTTCCTGTTTTTGGAATACTTTTGTACCCTTTTTTTGTATCCTAATTTTTCGGTTCTTGTCACCTTTTACTTATTTCTTGCAATTCTTGGGACATTTCTTGCCCAGTTGCTCATTGCCCGTTCCGCCATTTTTTTTTAAGAAATCAAATCAATTTCCTCAGGTTTCAAGGGGTCAAATAGCTCTTGATAGGCGTCTTAGCGCAGCAGAAAAAAAATAAGAATAAAAATAATGATATCGATCCAGGTTTCAGAGAGTTAAACCCTTACAGTCTCAAAAATAAAAAAACAACTTAACCGTCCTTGATTTTAGCTAGAGCTGTGTTTCTATGTATATTCTTCCAGAAACCAGCAGCTGCTCCAAAGTACAAATAGAAACTGTCTCCAATTAATGTTAAAGGAGACGTGTTCTGATTTTGCTTTGTCAGTCTGTAGGGAGGAGGTTTCAGGGGAAATGTTTGCTCTTCCTCACACAGTGCCGTCTCCCACCTTCCCCTCCTTTCATTCTTGGCCCTCCTCATTTTGTCTCTCTCTGTTTTTCTCCCCCTCTTCCTCCCCCCAGCCCCCCCAGAGTGTTCTCCTGGTACCTGCAATGCAGCACTGGTCTGTGACCGCTCACAGTGATGTCACCCAGTCTGCCATCTCTCCTCTCCGTCTCCTCTGCGTTTTATCTTTTACCCTCTGCCTCCCTCTCTGAGCGTCTCTGCTTTTACTCCCCTCTGCATGCGTCTCCTCACATTTCTCTCTCTCTTTGTTTAATGCTTTCTCTCTCTCTGCTGTGTTGTTGTCATCCTTCTCTGCTCTTCTACCCCCCCCCCTCCACCCCTCCCCGCCCCCATCTCATCCCATCCCATGTGAGCCAGGTGCTGACTTCATCCCGAACCACACGACTCTAATAAACCCTGCAGCTCTCTCAATGCTATTCACATCAATGAGGCAATCTGATCATGTTGTTTTTAATCAGAAAACATGTTGCCAGAGGTTACACACTCCATGGCTGCTCCTCTGGAAAGGATGGGATGTTGGAGCTCTGGCTGCAAAGCTTTGCTCCCATTCAGCCACATGAGCATTATTGAGGCGTGACACTGATTTTGGGTGATCAGATCTTATCTAAAATATTATTGTATGCTGTAGCTTTAACCCTTTAAAACTCAAAAACATAGAGAGAAGGCAATGAGCAACTTAACATGACGTGCCCAAAAAAGAGCAAGAAATTATTAAGAAAGTTACAAGAAAATGACCTGAAAATAAGAAAAAAAGTAAAGTAAAATCAAAAAAGAAAACTACTTAAAAAAAAATAAAAAGAAAGAATTGTGGTTTATTTTCTGTAGCATAATGAAAAATACAATTATAGTAATTATAAATATAGTTTTCAGGACTATTTTCTTTTTAAATTCCACTGTTTAAAAAAAAAAAAACCCAAACTAAGTTTCAGGGCGTTTTCTTGTCACCTTTTACTAACCTTTTGCGATTTGTGGGACATTTTTTGCAAAATTGCTCATTGCCTTTTCCCGCATTTGTTTTTTAAAGACAAAAAAACCCCAATTTTCTCAGGTTTCAAAGGGTCAAATAGCTTGTGAAAGTCACCTGAACTCAGAAAACTGATGGTCATCCAGGTTTCAAAGGGTTAAGCACCAGACTAAATCTGTGTACACATACTTTGGTGTTTACATGCACTTGAATTGTCTGTATGGGCTTAAATGCTCACTTTCAAATGTCAACTCTCTCACCTTTCCAAAATCACCTCATAATGGATGCACTGTGAGGTTGCAATGAGTCATAGTGTGTGTGTGTGTGTGTGTGTGTGTGTGTGTGTGTGTGTGTGTGTGTGTGTGTGAAAAGTGAGAGAGAGAGAAGTAGAAAGCAGCAGCATCATCTTGTGTATGGATAGAAAGACACCACACAGGTCTCTAGCTGAAAAATAATGAACAGTCCCACAACGCTGGCATGGAAGCCTGCTGTGGACGGGGCTGCAGCAGGACATAGTTGAGCCACCTAAAAAAACGGTATCAGTTTAATTGTACACTATATTTGAATTTTTTCTCCTCTTTACCTTCCACAACAGCTGATGGAGGCAGCAGTGGAGCAGCGACATCACCCTTAGGTGTAGTAATTTTTTGTCAGTGGAGTCTGGTGTTTTTGATATAATAGCTTTAAATCCCCATCAGTAAGAGCTGTCTCATGGCAAGGTAAAGTGGTGAAAATATTCAAAATATAGCATACACTTAAACTTAGTGGACTAAGATATTTTTAGATGGCTTAAAACTACTCAGTTAGAGCAGAGTTTGCTCAGCACCGCTTTATTATATGTACGTTACGCAGCAGTTTTCTATCTCAGAGTTGCTGTAAAAGAGCAGTTGTGACTGTGATGTGGTCTATATCATAGATTGTATAAATGATATTGTTTTATTGCAACTACAAAGTTTCCAAGAGGGATCAAGATATACTCATCTACTGAGCCTGTATTCATATAAATTATTTTTTTAAGTTTAGCTATTTTTAACAGTGCATCAGTCCAGAAAGTGTGGATCACTGCTGTCTCTCCATTTACAAAACAGAAACCCTCTAATCTTCATGCTTCCAGTCTTTATGCTAAGCTAAGCTAATCCTCCTGGCTCCAGCTCTATACTTTAAAACAGACATGAGAGTGGTCTCGATGTTTTCATCGCCGCTCAGAGAACGTGAAAAGCATATATCACACAATAATGAATTTTTCCTTTAAAGGAAGTCACAGTCGGCTCTGGGTGTGAGGCACAACAGAAGGTGGTGTTACAGAGGGCGTGTGAATGCACGTCATCGCCTCCATGACGTCCCCGTGTGCTGACGTTGCAGCTCAGCAGCAGCACGTCTCAGAGTGACATGAATAATCTAAAAACACAATGATCGGTGTAAATTATTTTTATGATGAAGACGAATACTTTGGTACATTTTAACAGGATTTTGCATCATCCAGCGGTTTTGTCACCATCAGTCATACAGATAACTGTGCTTCTGAGCATCCAGTCAAACATAAAAACTGCCAGCAGCTTCACTGCAGAGCCACGTGTTGAGACTGACAAACAGATGAGAGCATGGAGGACATCAGCAGTCTCTGTGACACGCTCGTCTCTGCTGTCTCTGTTTCAGCTCCATCACATCTGCGTCTGAGCTTCTCTTTCTCTGACATTAACACCTCTCATGTGTGTCCCACGTTTTTGCTCAGTGCATTTTACCTACATGTGACTTGAACACTCACTGGGAATAATTTCTGTTGACATGGAGGTAATCTGATCGGAGGTCGTCCCCCAGAGACATGATGTCATAATTTCAGTGCTCCAGCTGAGCTATGATAGTGTGAAGGACAAAAAGGATTCAAAAATGGAAAGAAGCCCGAACAGCTGAGATTATTTTTTAATGGTTCAGTCAAAAGCAGCCAGGGAGAAGCAGCAGGAAACAAAACACTTGTTCTGCAGTGATGATGCTTACAACCTGGAACTGAGTTATGAAATTAATGTTTTTTTTGTTAGTTTGTTTAGGGTTTTTTTTGTGAAAAAAAGTCTGTGGTTAACACAAGCTCTAAAAACCTTTCACAATTTGTTCTACAGCATGAAATGCGTCAATGATTTCATCATCATTTTTAAAGCTTTTATGTTAAAAAAAAGGCAGGATATAGTCTTTCTGGACCTGGAAAGTACAAATCAAATTTCCTGACCATCCCATTAGTTTTTGTTGAGATATTTTACTCTGAACACAAAGAATTTACGAAAACAATCAGTTGACTTGTTGCCTTACCTTGTGTCACACTGCTAATGTGACTAAAAACACAAGTGGTATCTTCTGTCAGTCTGAGTCTGCATGTGTTTCTTTTATTTGTATTTTTATTTGAGATGTATCAGATTACATTAGAGGGACAAAGTCAGTCAGAAAGAAAATTAGTTACGTTTCAAAACGGTTCTGCAGTTGAGGCCGAGCCTCTGTTTATGTCTCCTGAGTGTTGCAGCGAGCTCTTCGTGCTGTTGGTGCTTCACACGCACACGGCATGGTCTCTGCTTATGTAACACCTGCTGAGTAATACGAGTGGGGGTAGGAGGCACCTTGATGCTGCTGCTCAGTTTAGGTCAGTCAGGCGATCATGAGGGGTTTGCATGAGAGGAAGATCAGGAGGCTGGATTTCTTACAGGCTCTTCTAACCCTTCACCTGTCTCACCTGTCTCACCTGTCTCACCTGTCTCACCTGACCTGACGCTGAAGCCAAGATTATATGAGGCCAGATTATTGATTATTGTGGATCTCTTATTGGTGTAAAGTCAGATGCGAAATAAAAACACACAAAATAATATGCAGAAAAAATAGACTTGTGGAAATACCAGTAAAATAAAAATATAAACAGAGTGAAGTTTAGCTTCATATTCAGTGACAAGTGTGTTGAAACCACAGGTGATACTCAGGGCAGGTTGTTTCAGCTTTTGAAGCATTATGTATATTTTGTGATCTGATTTATCTGCACAATTCATCGTATAATTACATTGCTACTTCCTGTGTGTGTTTTGTAGATGGGAGGAAGAGTACACAGCCAGAATGGACCTGCAGGAGAAGGTGGCTGAACTGGAGGAGGTAAAGTGACATTTTGACAAAGACAAATGCTCCATTAAACTCTGACAAAAGCTTCTCTACTGCAGCCACATATTCCCACCTATAACATCTAGTTTTTCTTTTTCTCTCGTTCTTCTGAACACCTTTTAGCTCTTTTCTTAAAATCAGCAGATGATCCAAGGGCTGAAAATAGTTTCTGACAGGAAGCAACAGGCTTTACAGAAAATGTCCTCTTTATTTTAAAATACATCAAATGCGATGTGAAGAAAGTTTAATTTAATAAGATAGAGCTTCTAAGCATCTCTCATAACTGTCTTCATTTTCACATTTTGATTAAAGGCAGTCTGATCTATAGCTGCACCTTTAATTATTTTAGTTTATATTTCAGAAAGTTATGTTATCTAAAAAAAAAAACAACAAAAAAACCCAACAACAACAACTGCACACTTGCCTGAACCACTGTCCTGTTTATCTAATCTGTGTATGTAGGACATAACTTCATACTGTGTGTGTGTTTTTCCAGGACCTGCAGGAGAGCGAGGTGTGTCAGGACGAGCTGGCTCTGCGGGTGAAGCAGCTGAAGGCCGAGCTCGTCCTCTTTAAAGGACTCGTCAGCAATGTAAGTCTGGCCGAGCTGCGAGTTAGCTTTATTTTTTAAGTCTGAAAATTTTTTAAACTGAACAGCTTTTAAAGAGTTTTTTTCTTCTCAATTTAAATCTAATTTCAGTGACAGATTATTAAGGGTGTGCTGGCGGTGTGCTGGTTTCTGTAGGTCTTTAAACATGACATTCTGACAGGTTTTAAAAACTGATTGGATTATGTTTTGTAAAGTTACATGAACTTAAGTCTTGCTTTTAAATGTGGTTTTTGAGATTTTTTATTGATCCCCCTTGCAACAAAATTACAAAATGAAACCAACAAGGAACCACTAATATAAAGTCTGCGGTCCGCTTAGAATTTATCAGAGCACACCCAGCTAGTGTGTTCAGATGTTTTGTACAGGCTAACATGGCGTTTCCTCTCTTAAAAAAATGAATGAATAAAATTAAAGTTTTAAGTTAAAATTGTATCTGTTTATGCTTTTTCCAATGTGGGCAAATGCAAATTAAACAAGATCCTGGCTTAAGATTGGCACATTTAGTGCTTGGTTGAGGCCTGTGGAAAATAAAAAAATTGAAGCTTGTTGCAGCTTGTGCAAGAAAATGCTAGAATTCTGATCTATGGGCATAAAGGCGTAAGAGTTTAATGGGAAGTCAGAAAAAATCAATGCCTGCTGTGATATGGAAGAAAAGTGTGTGGTCAGGGTGCACCATGACAGGTGATTGACAGGTCGACAGATAGGTGGACGTGTTGCCGAGTCATTACAGTAAATATAACTAAACTAATAAAAATCCTCTCTGTGTCCATCAGAACCTGTCAGATCTTGACAGTAAAATCCAGGAAAAAGCCATGAAGGTGGACATGGATATCTGCCGCCGCATCGACATCACAGCCCGCCTCTGCGACGTCGCCCAGCAGAGGAACTGCGAGGACATGATCCACATGTTCCAGGTAAGTTTGTGGTGATTTAAAAAAGCTACCTCAGCAAATAATCCACCTGCACTTTGAATAAACATGTCTCCTCCCAGCAGGTGGGCACGCCCCCCTCTACTCTGAGCGGACGGGCCAGGAAACAGAGCGGGCAGTCAGCAAAGGGCGGGGACGGGGACGAACTGAGCATGTCTGAGGGCGAGGGAGGCGGGCCTAAAGACGAGGAGTCCTGCAGCACGTCGGCCAATCAGATCAACGAGCAGATGCAGAGGATGCTGAATCAGCTGTACATGTTTTGACCATTAATGTGTAACACATTGATGTTTAACGATGTAGTCGACATGTCTAATGTGTGTGTGTGTGTGTGTGTGTTTGTTCAGGAGGGAGTGTGAGTTTGATGATGACTGCGACAGTCTGGCCTGGGAAGAAACAGAGGAAACTCTTCTGCTGTGGGAAGATTTTCCTGGATACACTCTGGGAGTGGAAACACAGGGAGAGGTGTGTACACACACTTGACTTATCAGATTATATGAAAAGACCATATGCAGAATTTGGTGGGATATATCGCCAAAAAATTGAGTGTTTTGTAAGAAGTATATTTTCTTTAGTGTATAGTCACTTGAAAATACGAACTGCGGTATATATCTGTATCTGCATAGGGAGCAGGTCCTCATCTACAGAGATCACCGTGTTTCTACAGTAGCCCAGAATGGACAAACCAAACACTGACTCTGTTTGCATTGTCACATCGGCCACTGTAGTTAGCAGCCCCTCCATGACAAGCCGAACGGTGACAGAAAACACTTGAATGTAAAACACCGTTATTCAGTGTTTTTAGCGGTTTAAATCACCTGGTCTGTTTGCTTTGGAGAGGAGGAGACCTCTGCTTGGTTTAAAGGAGAGGTTTTCATTGGCTGCTCCTTTAAATGACACATGATGAGCAGGCTGCTTCAAAAAAAAGTGTTTCTACTTTGATTTTATTACAACAATACTTTATTTAACTTCATTATTTGATGATGGCTACTTCATTTAACTTTATTGTAACTGTAGTTCATTCAGTAGAATACAAAATATCATGATTTATAGCATTTATTTATATTATATTAATATATACTTTTTTAGCCATGTCGCCCAGCCTTAGTTCCCTCAGTCACCAACTGTAGAAAAAAGGGAAGGAACCAAGGCACTCATCTTTATGAAAAAAGTTAAAATGCCTTTAATGCCAGTTCAATAACGGCATTTATTTCCTAAATGGGTACCTTGGTTCCTTTCTGTTTTTTCTAGAATTGGTTGTGCCCTCCACCAAAAAGCACCAACATTTTGTACTATTACTACTTTCAAGAAGCTCTCCAGTTTTATGGCTTCTAGTTTGGTCAAAATAATATCTTAATTCACAGATTTAGATCTGAAAATATGCTGTTCTTTGCCCTAGGTCTCTCTTTGCCATTACTGGCAGGCTGTTTGCAGTCCTGTAACATTATCCCCAACATTCACGGTCACAATCTTTCTCAGTTCAGCTGAAGCA
This sequence comes from Plectropomus leopardus, assembly GCF_026936395.1. NCBI lineage: Eukaryota > Metazoa > Chordata > Actinopteri > Perciformes > Serranidae > Plectropomus > Plectropomus leopardus. The sequence goes on along the minus strand of NC_142192.1, from coordinate 30,098,199 downwards.
TTTTGACGGTTTCAGACCTTCTGGATTCCTAAATACCCTGGCATACAGTAATACACTGATACCACCCAAGCCTACTTTCTGGCTTCCTTGTGTAAAAACTTTAAAAATAGGATATGACTTGAAATACTTAAAAAAATATAATAAAGTAATTCCTAACTCCATGTTTCATAAAACAGAAATATAAAGTAGAAGAATGAACAATTGTAAATGGAAAATGAACTTTTATCCTTAAATCCCAAAAAGTGCATCTTAAAAAAAAACAAAAGCATAATAAGAGTTTAAAGCCACAGCAGCGTCAGATGAAACAGTCACTGCTTTTGTAAACGTGAGCGCTGGATAACAGAGCAGCACCGACTGAATAAACAGGAGTCACCCAGGCTTCAGCAGTCATCAGCAGCACTTTATGTGGCTCGCAGTGTCCCTGTCCAGCAGCGCACAGATCTATTTTCCCACTGTCAGTGAAGTCACTGGTGTTTCCTGTCGGGGGGGTGTTTTACTTTGTCCTACTTCTGTGACCTGGTGGACGTTTGTTTTTTAGCTCAGTCTGATGACGCTGATGGCTCGAGTCTTTCCTGACGACCTGTAAGCTGTTTTTAACTGAATAAGCCAGAGAGGCTAACGACCGGCTGAGTGAAGAGCTCAGAAAAACCTAAACAGATTAAAAGACCTCTGCACACCTGTGGTGCACTCACACCATTTTTTTTGTTACTTATTTCAGCTGTTGACACCTCAGTGTCTTTAGGACTGTGTAGTTTGAAGTGAATAAGAGTCTATATTTAAGTGTTTACATTTTTTTGTCCACTCCTACATACTTGTTGGCTTATATTTTTCTATTATTTAATATCTCATTTAACAGTTTGTCAGCGAACATGCACACTGTGAATCTTTGGCTCTGCTTACTAAGATTTCACAGTAGCCACGTCCTTGCAAATTACGGATGATTTATAATTGGTGCAGCTCAAGTGAACTGTATAGGTCTAAATAATATTTTTTTAATTCTCTCGTTCTTTTCCCCACATACACTCCCTTTATTCAGTTGCAGCAGCAGGAGGAGTCCATTGAGGACGCAATTAAAGACACAGAGTGTCTGTTTAAATCCAGAGAGAAAGAATACCAGGAGACCATCGACCAGATAGAGGTGAGTCTGTTTTTCTTTTATTACGTTATGGGGACAAACATGTTCATGTGAGGACTTGCTACCCAAACAGGGTAAATATATAATATAATAATACATCATTTTTTTCTCAACATGATTTCTGAAAAAAGGAAATGTATTAAACTGGGCATGGCAGAAGTCAAGTCAAGTCAATTTTGTTTATAAAGCCCATTATCACAAAATTTGGTTTGCCTCAGAGGGTTTTACAGCATACGACATCCCTCTGCCTTTAGGCCCTCACATCTCCTAGGAAAAACTCCCCAAAAAGAAGCCCTGAAATGGTGGAAATGGAGGAAACCTCAGAGTTTAAGAGTTTAAGAACTTAAATACATTTGAGCCTTGGATGCCATGAGGAAGAAGTCAGTCAGTTGCTAATCACAGAAGTGTTTCAAAATGCTTTTGTGTTACAGTTGATAACCAATCATGCTCCATAGTTACCAAATTCACCCACAATTTACCCAAATTTTAAAGTGAAACAATTTAAGCTGCAGAATTGTGAAATTTTGCCTTCACCCACCATTAGAGATCCATTTAAATCTGTGTGTTTGCCTTGAATTTTGTATGTGCACAGGTTTTTACCTTCAACTTTTTATTAAAAAAAACCCCAGATGTTTTGTTGCACAATTTTACTGCCAAGCCCTAAAAAAAGCTCCAACTTTTAGTTACTTAACATTTTCTACGAGGGAAATGAATGCCTTTCACTTTTAGAACCAGGGATTCCCACAATAGTTCCTACGACTAGGTTACTTTATTGTAGATAATATATTGATTAGAGTAATTAGAGACAACAGTGTCAGTAATGTTAATTTCTGGTTTTTGTTTGCTGTCCTGGTCAGCTGGAACTGGCCACAGCCAAGAGCGACATGAACCGTCACCTACACGAGTACATGGAGATGTGCTCCATGAAAAGGGGGCTGGACGTCCAGATGGAGACCTGCAGGAGACTCATTACACAGAGTGGAGACAGGTAACACAAACACACACACACACACACACACACACACACAAATGTGGAATTTTATGACACGCTGTAGTTCAACTTTTTAATGGCATCATTGATGACTAAAAAAGTGATTTTTACAATACCAGACTTGGAAATTAGCACCAGTCATGAGAATTACATGAACAATCTAATAGAGCAGTATGACATTTACAATAACTTTTTTACTGAAATTTATGTGACAAACTGGAAAAAGACTTTATTTGTTGTAATACTTTATTATATTTTAATTTGAATTTGTATTACTTACTATACTATGACTTTTAATTGAATGTCCATTACATGCTGTGCTATGACATTTTTGATGGAATTGTTTTGATATACTGTAGTATGTTTCATGGACCTTTATGGAAACTAAAGTCATAATGTATGTCATAAAAAGTCAATTAAAAGATAAAGTATGGTATGCCACAAAATTGACATAAAATTTTAGGATGGTATATTGTAAAACTTCCATGTGAATTGTCAGTAGTATGCCATAGTAATTCTGTTTAAAAAAACCCAAACATTTCATTATATCATGATAGTATCATCAATTATAGTTTGTAATCAAACTATAATTAAAAAAATGTCAAACTATAGTATGTTTTAAGAATTCAGTGAAAGGGATCATAACATACAATCTTTTGCGAAATTTCATTAAAAAATTCATTGCATATTGTGTTTGCTCATTAAGTTTCATGAAAAATGTCACATTATGGTAGGTCTTTAAAAAATCACAAAACGGTTGTAGCATAATATGTTGTGAAAAATGTTATAAAAAGTCATAGTGTAGCATGTCGTGAAAAAATATAATATGTAAAAAAAAAAGTCACAACATGACAGAATATTATGTCATGAACACAGTTGATAAGAATATCCTTGTGTTGTATGTTTTGAAAACAAATCTTGAAAATATAGTATATGTCAGCAAAATGCCATTAAAAATATGAAGTCTCAACATGCTATCCTATATGGTTTTAAGCCTTTTTTTCAACTTGTCATATTTTGGCATTTTTCAACGTGCTATACTATGGTGTTTTTTTTTCATTTTTTCAACATGCTATATTATGATGTTTTTTGATATTCTTTTGACATTCTAAACTATAACGTGTCTCAGCACGCTAATTTATGTGGTTTTCAGCTGTTATTTCAGTTTTTGGGACATGTCATATTTTGACATTTTTCGCCATACTATATTATGGCATTTTCGGCCGTTTCTTCAACATATTTTATAATTATATTTTTTTACAACATTCTATGCCATGGCATGTCTTGACATGCTATTTTATGCAGTTTTCAGTAGTCTTCAGCTGGTTTTGGGTCGGGTCATTTTTTGACATTTTTGCCTTACTATAGCCTTGCATTTTGGGTCGTTTTTTTCCACATTCAATATTATAGTGTTCTTGGCCAGTTTTGCAACATTCAATGCCATGGTGTGTCTTGACACACTATTTAATACAGCTTTTAGCTGTTTTCAGGTATTTTTAGAACATGTCATTTTTTGACATTTTTGCCTTACTATAGCCTTGCATTTTGGGTTGTTTTTTCCACATTCAATATTATAGTGTTTTTGGTCATTTTTGCAACATTCAATGCCATGGCATGTCTTGACATGCTATTTTATGCAGTTTTCAGTAGTCTTCAGCTGTTTTTGGGACATGTCATTTTTTGACATTTTTGCCTTACTATAGCCTTGCATTTTGGGTGGTTTTTTCCACATTCAATATTATAGTGTTCTTGGCAAGTTTTGCAACATTTAATGCCATGGTGTGTCTTGACATACTATTTTATACAGTTTTTAGCTGTTTTCAGGTATTTTTGGAACATGTCATTTTTTGACATTTTTGCCTTACTATAGCCTTGCATTTTGGGTTGTTTTTTCCACATTCAATATTATAGTGTTTTTGGATGTTTCTGCAACATTCTATGTCATGGTGTGTCTTGACATGCTATTTTATGCAGTTTTCAGTAGTCTTCAGCTGTTTTTGGGTCATGTCATTTTTTGACATTTTTGCCTTACTATAGCCTTGCATTTTGGGTCATTTTTTCCACATTCAATATTATAGTGTTTTTGGCCGTTTTTGCAACATTCAATGCCATGGTGTGTCTTGACACACTATTTTATACAGCTTTGAGCTTTTTTCAGGTATTTTTGGAACATGTCATTTTTTGACATTTTTGCCTTACTATAGCCTTGCATTTTGGGTTGTTTTTTCCACATTCAATATTATAGTGTTTTTGGATGTTTCTGCAACATTCTATGTCATGGTGTGTCTTGACATGCTATTTTATGCAGTTTTTAGCTGTTTTCAGGTATTTTTGGAACATGTCATTTTTGACATTTTTGCCTTACTATAGCCTTGCATTTTGGGCCGTTTTTTCCACATTCAATATTATAGTGTTTTTGGCCGTTTTTGCAACATTCAATGCCATGGTGTGTCTTGACACACTATTTTATACAGTTTTTAACTGTTTTCAGCTCTTTTTAGAACATGTCATTTTCTGACACTTTTGCCTTACTATAGCCTTGCATTTTGTGTCATTTTTTTCACATTCAATATTAAAGTGTTCTTGTCTGTTTTGCAACATTCAATGCCATGGTGTGTCTTGACATACTATTTTATACAGTTTTTAGCTGTTTTCAGGTATTTTTGGAACATGTCATTTTTTGACATTTTTGCCTTACTATAGCCTTGCATTTTGGGTTGTTTTTTCCACATTCAATATTATATTGTTTTTGGATGTTTTTGCAACATTCTATGTCATGGTGTGTCTTGACATGCTATTTTATGCAGTTTTCAGTAGTCTTCAGCTGTTTTGGGGTCATGTCATTTTTGACATTTTTGCCTTACTATAGCCTTGCATTTTGGGTAGTTTTTTTCCACATTCAATATTATAGTGTTCTTGGCTAGTTTTGCAACATTCAATGCCATGGTGTGTCTTGACACACTATTTCATACAGTTTTTAGCTGTTTTCAGGTATTTTTAGAACATGTCATTTTTTGACATTTTTGCCTTACTATAGCCTTGCATTTTGGTTCGTATTTTCCACATTCAATATTATAGTGTTTTTGGCCGTTTTGCAACATTATATGCCATGGTGTGTCTTGACACACTATTTTAAACAATTTTTAGCTGTTTTCAGATATTTTTAGAACATGTCATTTTTTGACATTTTTGCCTTACTATAGCCTTGCATTTTGGGTCATTTTTTCCACATTCAATATTATAGTGTTCTTGGCAAGTTTTGCAACATTCAATGCCATGGTGTGTCTTGACACGCTATTTTCTACAGTTTTTAGCTGTTTTCAGCTGTTTTTGGGTCGTGTCATTTTTTGACATTTTTGCCTTACTATAGCCTTGCATGTTGGGTTGTTTTTTCCACATTCAATATTATAGTGTTCTTGGCCAGTTTTGCAACATTCAATGCTATGGTGTGTCTTGACACTCTATTTAATGCAGTTTTCAGCAGTCTTCAGCTGTTTTTGGGACATGTCATTTTTTGACATTTTTGCCTTACTATAGCCTTGCATTTTGGGTCGTTTTTTCCACATTCAATACTATAGAGTTTTTGGTCGTTTTTGCAACATTCAATGCCATGGTGTGTCTTGACACTCTGTTTAATGCAGTTTTTAGCTGTTTTCAGGTATTTTTGGAACATGTCATTTTTTGACATTTTTGCCTTACTATAGCCTTGCATTTTGGGTCATTTTTCCAAATTCAATATTATACTGTTCTTGTCTGTTTTGCAACATTATATGCCATGGTGTGTCTTGACACGCTATTTTCTACAGTTTTTAGCTGTTTTCAGCTGTTTTTGGGTCGTGTCATTTTTTGACATTTTTGCCTTACTATAGCCTTACATTTTGGTTTGTTTTTTCCACATTCAATATTATAGTGTTCTTGGCCACTTTTGCAACATTCAATGCCATGGTGTGTCTTGACACTCTATTTAATGCAGTTTTCAGCAGTCTTCAGCTGTTTTTGGGAAATGTCATTTTTTGACATTTTTGCCTTACTATAGCCTTGCATGTTGGGTTGTTTTTTCCACATTCAATAGTGTAGTGTTCTTGGCTAGTTTTGCAACATTCAATGCCATGGTGTGTCTTGACACACTATTTTATACAGCTTTGAGCTTTTTTCAGGTATTTTTGGAACATGTCATTTTTTGACATTTTTGCCTTACTATAGCCTTGCATTTTGGGTCATTTTTTCCACATTCAATATTATAGAGTTTTTGGCCGTTTTTGCAACATTCAATGCCATGGTGTGTCTTGACACGCTATTTTCTACAGTTTTTAGCTGTTTTCAGCTGTTTTTGGGTCGTGTCATTTTTGACATTTTTGCCTTACTATAGCCTTTGCATTTTGGTTCGTATTTTCCACATTCAATATTATATTGTTTTTGGCCGTTTTTGCAACATTCAATGCCATGGTGTGTCTTGACACACTATTTAATGCAGTTTTTAGCTGTTTTCAGGTATTTTTGGAACATGTCATTTTTTGACATTTTTGCCTTACTATAGCCTTGCATTTTGGGTCATTTTTTCCACATTCAATATTAAAGTGTTCTTGGCTAGTTTTGCAACATTCAATGCCATGGTGTGTCTTGACATACTATTTTATACAGTTTTTAGCTGTTTTCAGGTATTTTTGGAACATGTCATTTTTTGACATTTTTGCCTTACTATAGCCTTGCATTTTGGGTTGTTTTTTCCACATTCAATATTATATTGTTTTTGGATGTTTTTGCAACATTCTATGTCATGGTGTGTCTTGACATGCTATTTTATGCAGTTTTCAGTAGTCTTCAGCTGTTTTGGGGTCGTGTCATTTTTTGACATTTTTGCCTTACTATAGCCTTGCATTTTGGGTAGTTTTTTTCCACATTCAATATTATAGTGTTCTTGGCTAGTTTTGCAACATTCAATGCCATGGTGTGTCTTGACACACTATTTCATACAGTTTTTAGCTGTTTTCAGGTATTTTTAGAACATGTCATTTTTTGACATTTTTGCCTTACTATAGCCTTGCATTTTGGGTCATTTTTTCCACATTCAATATTATAGTGTTTTTGGCCGTTTTTGCAACATTCAATGCCATGGTGTGTCTTGACACACTATTTTATACAGTTTTTAACTGTTTTCAGGTATTTTTGGAACATGTCATTTTTTGACATTTTTGCCTTACTATAGCCTTGCATTTTGGGTCATTTTTTCCACATTCAATATTATAGAGTTTTTGGCCGTTTTTACAACATTCAATACCATGGTGTGTCTTGACACGCTATTTTCTACAGTTTTTAGCTGTTTTCAGCTGTTTTTGGGTCGTGTCATTTTTTGACATTTTTGCCTTACTATAGCCTTGCATGTTGGGTTGTTTTTTCCACATTCAATATTATAGTGTTCTTGGCCAGTTTTGCAACATTCAATGCTATGGTGTGTCTTGACACTCTATTTAATGCAGTTTTCAGCAGTCTTCAGCTGTTTTTGGGACATGTCATTTTTTGACATTTTTGCCTTACTATAGCCTTGCATTTTGGGTCGTTTTTTCCACATTCAATATTATAGAGTTTTTGGCCGTTTTTACAACATTCAATACCATGGTGTGTCTTGACATGCTATTTTATGCAGTTTTTAGCTGTTTTCACATGTCATTTTTTGACATTTTTGCCTTACTATAGCCTTGCATTTTGGGTTGTTTTTTCCACATTCAATATTATAGTGTTTTTGGATGTTTCTGCAACATTCTATGTCATGGTGTGTCTTGACATGCTATTTTATGCAGTTTTTAGCTGTTTTCAGGTATTTTTGGAACATGTCATTTTTTGACATTTTTGCCTTACTTTAGCCTTGCATTTTGGGTTGTTTTTTTCCACATTCAATATTAAAGTGTTCTTGGCCAGTTTTGCAACATTCAATGCCATGGTGTGTCTTGACACACTATTTAATACAGCTTTTAGCTGTTTTCAGGTATTTTTAGAACATGTCATTTTTTGACATTTTTGCCTTACAATTTGGGCATTTTGGGTCGTTTTTTCCACATTCAATATTATATTGTTTTTGGATGTTTCTGCAACATTCTATGTCATGGTGTGTCTTGACATGCTATTTTATGCAGTTTTTAGCTGTTTTCAGGTATTTTTGGAACATGTCATTTTTTGACATTTTTGCCTTACTATAGCCTTGCATTTTGGGCCGTTTTTTCCACATTCAATATTATAGTGTTTTTGGCCGTTTTTGCAACATTCAATGCCATGGTGTGTCTTGACACACTATTTTATACAGTTTTTAACTGTTTTCAGGTATTTTTGGAACATGTCATTTTTTGACATTTTTGCCTTACTATAGCCTTGCATTTTGGGTCATTTTTTCCACATTCAATATTATAGAGTTTTTGGCCGTTTTTGCAACATTCAATGCCATGGTGTGTCTTGACACGCTATTTTCTACAGTTTTTAGCTGTTTTCAGCTGTTTTTGGGTCGTGTCATTTTTTGACATTTTTGCCTTACTATAGCCTTGCATTTTGGTTCGTATTTTCCACATTCAATATTATAGTGTTTTTGGCCGTTTTTGCAACATTCAATGCCATGGTGTGTCTTGACACACTATTTTATACAGTTTTTAGCTGTTTTCAGATATTTTTAGAACATGTCATTTTTTGACATTTTTGCCTTACTATAGCCTTGCATTTTGGGTCATTTTTTCCACATTCAATATTAAAGTGTTCTTGGCTAGTTTTGCAACATTCAATGCCATGGTGTGTCTTGACATACTATTTTATACAGTTTTTAGCTGTTTTCAGGTATTTTTGGAACATGTCATTTTTTGACATTTTTGCCTTACTATAGCCTTGCATTTTGGGTTGTTTTTTCCACATTCAATATTATATTGTTTTTGGATGTTTTTGCAACATTCTATGTCATGGTGTGTCTTGACATGCTATTTTATGCAGTTTTCAGTAGTCTTCAGCTGTTTTGGGGTCGTGTCATTTTTTGACATTTTTGCCTTACTATAGCCTTGCATTTTGGGTAGTTTTTTTCCACATTCAATATTATAGTGTTCTTGGCTAGTTTTGCAACATTCAATGCCATGGTGTGTCTTGACACACTATTTCATACAGTTTTTAGCTGTTTTCAGGTATTTTTAGAACATGTCATTTTTTGACATTTTTGCCTTACTATAGCCTTGCATTTTGGTTCGTATTTTCCACATTCAATATTATAGTGTTTTTGGCCGTTTTTGCAACATTCAATGCCATGGTGTGTCTTGACACACTATTTTATACAGTTTTTAGCTGTTTTCAGATATTTTTAGAACATGTCATTTTTTGACATTTTTGCCTTACTATAGCCTTGCATTTTGGGTCATTTTTTCCACATTCAATATTATAGTGTTCTTGGCAAGTTTTGCAACATTCAATGCCATGGTGTGTCTTGACACGCTATTTTATGCAGTTTTCAGTAGTCTTCAGCTGTTTTTGGATTGTGTCATTTTTTGACAATTTTGCCTTACTATAGCCTTGCATTTTGGGTCGTTTTTTCCACATTCAATATTAAAGTGTTCTTGGCCAGTTTTGCAACATTCTATGCCATGGTGTGTCTTGACACACTATTTTATGCAGTTTTCAGTAGTCTTCAGCTGTTTTTGGATTGTGTCATTTTTTGACATTTTTGCCTTACTATAGCCTTGCATTTTGGGTAGTTTTTTTCCACATTCAATATTATAGTGTTTTTGGCCGTTTTTGCAACATTCAATGCCATGGTGTGTCTTGACACTCTGTTTAATGCAGTTTTTAGCTGTTTTCAGGTATTTTTGGAACATGTCATTTTCTGACATTTTTGCCTTACTATAGCCTTGCATTTTGGGTCATTTTTTCCACATTCAATATTATAGTGTTCTTGGCAAGTTTTGCAACATTCAATGCCATGGTGTGTCTTGACACACTATTTTCTACAGTTTTTAGCTGTTTTCAGCTGTTTTTGGGTCGTGTCATTTTTTGACATTTTTGCCTTACTATAGCCTTACATTTTGGTTTGTTTTTTCCACATTCAATATTATAGTGTTCTTGGCCACTTTTGCAACATTCAATGCCATGGTGTGTCTTGACACTCTATTTAATGCAGTTTTCAGCAGTCTTCAGCTGTTTTTGGGAAATGTCATTTTTTGACATTTTTGCCTTACTATAGCCTTGCATGTTGGGTTGTTTTTTCCACATTCAATATTATAGTGTTCTTGGCAAGTTTTGCAACATTCAATGCCATGGTGTGTCTTGACACACTATTTCATACAGTTTTTAGCTGTTTTCAGGTATTTTTGGAACATGTCATTTTTTGACATTTTTGCCTTACTATAGCCTTGCATTTTGGGTCGTTTTTTCCACATTCAATACTATAGTGTTTTTGGTCGTTTTTGCAACATTCAATGCCATGGTGTGTCTTGACACTCTATTTAATGCAGTTTTTAGCTGTTTTCAGCTGTTTTTGGGTCGTGTCATTTTTTGACATTTTTGCCTTACTATAGCCTTGCATTTTGGTTCGTATTTTCCACATTCAATATTATAGTGTTTTTGGCCGTTTTTGCAACATTCAATGCCATGGTGTGTCTTGACACACTATTTTATACAGTTTTTAGCTGTTTTCAGATATTTTTAGAACATGTCATTTTTTGACATTTTTGCCTTACTATAGCCTTGCATTTTGGGTCATTTTTTCCACATTCAATATTATAGTGTTCTTGGCTAGTTTTGCAACATTCAATGCCATGGTGTGTCTTGACATACTATTTTATACAGTTTTTAGCTGTTTTCAGGTATTTTTGGAACATGTCATTTTTTGACATTTTTGCCTTACTATAGCCTTGCATTTTGGGTCGTTTTTTCCACATTCAATATTATATTGTTTTTGGACGTTTTTGCAACATTCTATGTCATGGTGTGTCTTGACATGCTATTTTATGCAGTTTTCAGTAGTCTTCAGCTGTTTTTGGGTCGTGTCATTTTTTGACATTTTTGCCTTACTATAGCCTTGCATTTTGGGTAGTTTTTTTCCACATTCAATATTATAGTGTTCTTGGCAAGTTTTGCAACATTCAATGCCATGGTGTGTCTTGACACACTATTTTATACAGTTTTTAGCTGTTTTCAGATATTTTTAGAACATGTCATTTTTTGACATTTTTGCCTTACTATAGCCTTGCATTTTGGGTCATTTTTTCCACATTCAATATTATAGTGTTTTTGGCCGTTTTTGCAACATTCAATGCCATGGTGTGTCTTGACATACTATTTTATACAGTTTTAGCTGTTTTCAGATATTTTGGAACATGTCATTTTTGACATTTTTGCCTTACTATAGCCTTGCATTTTGGGTCATTTTTTCCACATTCAATATTATAGTGTTCTTGGCAAGTTTTGCAACATTCAATGCCATGGTGTGTCTTGACACGCTATTTTCTACAGTTTTTAGCTGTTTTCAGCTGTTTTTGGGTCGTGTCATTTTTTGACATTTTTGCCTTACTATAGCCTTGCATTTTGGGTAGTTTTTTTCCACATTCAATATTATAGTGTTCTTGGCCAGTTTTGCAACATTCAATGCTATGGTGTGTCTTGACACTCTATTTAATGCAGTTTTCAGCAGTCTTCAGCTGTTTTTGGGACATGTCATTTTTTGACATTTTTGCCTTACTATAGCCTTGCATTTTGGGTCGTTTTTTCCACATTCAATATTATAGTGTTTTTGGCAAGTTTTGCAACATTCAATGCCATGGTGTGTCTTGACATGCTATTTTATACAGTTTTCAGTAGTCTTCAGCTGTTTTTGGGTCGTGTCATTTTTTGACATTTTTGCCTTACTATAGCCTTGCATTTTGGGTCATTTTTTCCACATTCAATATTATAGTGTTCTTGGCAAGTTTTGCAACATTCAATGCCATGGTGTGTCTTGACACACTATTTTATACAGTTTTTAGCTGTTTTCAGGTATTTTTAGAACATGTCATTTTTTGACATTTTTGCCTTACTATAGCCTTGCATTTTGGGTAGTTTTTTTCCACATTCAATATTATAGTGTTCTTGGCAAGTTTTGCAACATTCAATGCCATGGTGTGTCTTGACACACTATTTTCTACAGTTTTTAGCTGTTTTCAGCTGTTTTTGGGTCGTGTCATTTTTTGACATTTTTGCCTTACTATAGCCTTGCATTTTGGGTAGTTTTTTTTCCACATTCAATATTATAGTGTTCTTGGCAAGTTTTGCAACATTCAATGCCATGGTGTGTCTTGACACACTATTTTATACAGTTTTTAGCTGTTTTCAGATATTTTTAGAACATGTCATTTTTTGACATTTTTGCCTTACTATAGCCTTGCATTTTGGGTCATTTTTTCCACATTCAATATTATATTGTTTTTGGACGTTTTTGCAACATTCTATGTCATGGTGTGTCTTGACATGCTATTTAATGCAGTTTTCAGTAGTCTTCAGCTGTTTTTGGGTCGTGTCATTTTTTGACATTTTTGCCTTACTATAGCCTTGCATTTTGGGTAGTTTTTTTCCACATTCAATATTATAGTGTTCTTGGCAAGTTTTGCAACATTCAATGCCATGGTGTGTCTTGACACACTATTTTATACAGTTTTTAGCTGTTTTCAGATATTTTTAGAACATGTCATTTTTTGACATTTTTGCCTTACTATAGCCTTGCATTTTGGGTCATTTTTTCCACATTCAATATTATAGTGTTCTTGGCAAGTTTTGCAACATTCAATGCCATGGTGTGTCTTGACACGCTATTTTCTACAGTTTTTAGCTGTTTTCAGCTGTTTTTGGGTCGTGTCATTTTTTGACATTTTTGCCTTACTATAGCCTTGCATTTTGGGTCGTTTTTTTCCACATTCAATATTATATTGTTTTTGGACGTTTTTGCAACATTCTATGTCATGGTGTGTCTTGACATGCTATTTTATGCAGTTTTCAGTAGTCTTCAGCTGTTTTTGGGTCGTGTCATTTTTTGACATTTTTGCCTTACTATAGCCTTGCATTTTGGGTAGTTTTTTTTCCACATTCAATATTATAGTGTTTTTGGCAAGTTTTGCAACATTCAATGCCATGGTGTGTCTTGACACACTATTTTATACAGTTTTTAGCTGTTTTCAGGTATTTTTGGAACATGTCATTTTTTGACATTTTTGCCTTACTATAGCCTTGCATTTTGGGTCGTTTTTTCCACATTCAATATTAAAGTGTTCTTGGCTAGTTTTGCAACATTCAATGCCATGGTGTGTCTTGACACGCTATTTTCTACAGTTTTTAGCTGTTTTCAGCTGTTTTTGGGTCGTGTCATTTTTTGACATTTTTGCCTTACTATAGCCTTGCATTTTGGGTCGTTTTTTCCACATTCAATATTATAGTGTTCTTGGCAAGTTTTGCAACATTCAATGCCATGGTGTGTCTTGACATGCTATTCTATCCAGTTTTTATCTGTTTTCAGCTGTTTTTTCGTTTTGTTATATTGTGACATTTTTCACCATACTATAGCCTTACATTTTGGTTTGTTTTTTCCACTTTCAATATCATAGTGTTTTTGGTCGTTTTTGTAACATTCAATGCCATGGTGTGTTGACACGCTATTTAATGCAGTTTTCAGCAGTCTTCAGCTGTTTTTGGGACATGTCATTTTCAGGGTCCAAAGTTGCACCAAAAATTCTTACTATAGCGTCAAAATCCTATCAGAATGTCACAGTCTAATAAGTTGATACGATTGGTTAAAATGCAGCAAAAAAAGAAGGGAGACAACAGAAAGTTAGATGCAAAGAGAGAACATTTATTTCCAAACACGATAATTAAACAGTGGAAAAACAGAAAGCTAACTCTTCTTGCAGGGAGTCTGAGAGACTTTCACCAGAGTATGCAGACACTGATGGCGGCACAGATCACAGCTTAACCAAGCTTTTTTCAGTCTGCTTTCAATCAGTCAGTCCTTTGTAGTGATCTGCACCTTGAACAGAGAGCAAGAAAACATACACACAGACTTTTACCGTGACAGATATTGTACAACACATGAGAACACGTGTACAATGAGGTGTCCACAGACTATAATATGTTGTTTTCATAAATGTTTTAATCATGTCATTTTTTGACATTTGTGCTTTACTAGACTTGCTTTATGTATCATTTTTTCAGCATGCCACAATTTGGTGTTTTTTGCCGTTTTTGCAACATTCTATACTTTGGCATGTGTCGGCAAGCTATTATATACAGTTTTCAGTGGTCTTTACCTGTTTTTGGGACATGTCATTTTTTGACATTTTGCCTTACTATAGCCTTGCATTTTGGGTCGTTTTTTCCACATTATATATTGTATTGTTTTTGGCCGTTTTTGCAGCATTCTATGCTTTGGCATGTGTCAGCAAGCTATTTTATACAGTTTTCAGCTGTTTTAAGCTGTTTTTGGGACATGTCATTTTTTGACATTTTTGCCTTACTATAGCCTTGCATTTTGGGTCGTTTTTTTCCAAATTCAATATTATAATGTTTTTGGCTGTTTTTGCAAATTTCTATGCCATGGCATGTGTCGGAAAGCTATAATATACAGTTTTCAGCTGTTTTAAGCTGTTTTTGGGACATGTCATTTTTTGACATTTTTGCCTTACTATAGCCTTGCATTTTGGGAGTTTTTTTCCACATTCAATATTGTATTGTTTTTGGCCGTTTTTGCAACATTCTATGCCATGGCATGTCTTGATGTGCTATTTTATGCAGTTTTCAGTAGTCTTTACCTGTTTTTGGGACATGTCATTTTTTGACATTTTTGCCTTACTATAGCCTTGCATTTTGGGTCGTTTTTTCAACATTCAATATTTTTGTGTTTTTGGCCGTTTTTGCAACATTCTGTGCCATGGCATGTCTTGACATGCTATTTTATGCAGTATTCAGTAGTCTTTACCTGTTTTGGGGTCATGTCATTTTTTGACATTTTTGCCTTACTATAGCCTTGCATTTTGGGTCGTTTTTTCCACATTCAATATTATAGCGTTTTTTGGTGTTTTTGCAACATTATATGCCATGGCATGTCTTTGCAAGCTCTTTTAAACAATTTTCAGCTGTTTTAAGCTGTTTTTGGGACATGTCATTTTTTGACATTTTTGCCTTACTATAGCCTTGCATTTTGGGAGTTTTTTTCCACATTCAATATTGTATTGTTTTTGGCCGTTTTTGCAACATTCTATGCCATGGCATGTCTTGACATGCTATTTTATGCAGTTTTCAGTAGTCTTTGCCTGTTTTGGGGACATGTCATTTTTTGACATTTTTGCCTTACTATAGCCTTGCATTTTGGGTCGTTTTTTCCACATTCAATATTTTTGTGTTTTTGGCCGTTTTTGCAACATTCTATGCCATGGCATGTCTTGATGTGCTATTTTATGCAGTATTCAGTAGTCTTTACCTGTTTTGGGGTCGTGTCATTTTTTGACATTTTTGCCTTACTATAGCCTTGCATTTTGGGTAGTTTTTTTCCAAATTCAATATTATACTGTTTTTGTCTGTTTTTGCAACATTATATGCCATGGCGTGTCTTTGCAAGTTATTTTAAACAATTTTCAGCTGTTTTAAGCTGTTTTTGGGACATGTCATTTTTTGACATTTTTGCCTTACTATAGCCTTGCATTTTGGGTCGTTTTTTCAACATTCAATATTTTTGTGTTTTTGGCCGTTTTTGCAACATTCTGTGCCATGGCATGTCTTGACATGCTATTTTATGCAGTATTCAGTAGTCTTTACCTGTTTTGGGGTCATGTCATTTTTTGACATTTTTGCCTTACTATAGCCTTGCATTTTGGGTGGGTTTTTTTCTACATTCAATATTATAGCGTTTTTTGGTGTTTTTGCAACATTATATGCCATGGCATGTCTTTGCAAGCTATTTTAAACAATTTTCAGCTGTTTTAAGCTGTTTTTGGAACATGTCATTTTTTGACATTTTTGCCTTACTATAGCCTTGCATTTTGGATCGTTTTTTTCCAAATTCAATATTATACTGTTTTTGTCTGTTTTTGCAACATTATATGCCATGGCGTGTCTTTGCAAGCTATTTTAAACAATTTTCAGCTGTTTTAAGCTGTTTTTGGGACATGTCATTTTTTGACATTTTTGCCTTACTATAGCCTTGCATTTTGGATCGTTTTTTCCCAAATTCAATATTATACTGTTTTTGTCTGTTTTTGCAACATTATATGCCATGGCGTGTCTTTGCAAGTTATTTTAAACAATTTTCAGCTGTTTTAAGCTGTTTTTGGGACATGTCATTTTTTGACATTTTTGCCTTACTATAGCCTTGCATTTTGGGTGGTTTTTTCCACATTCAATATTATAGCGTTTTTTGCCGTTTTTGCAACATTATATGCCATGGCATGTCTTTGCAAGCTATTTTAAACAATTTTCAGCTGTTTTAAGCTGTTTTTGGGACATGTCATTTTTTGACATTTTTGCCTTACTATAGCCTTGCATTTTGGGTCGTTTTTTCCAAATTCAATATTATAGCTTCTTTTGCCGTTTTTGCAACATTATATGCCATGGCGTGTCTTCGCAAGCTATTTTAAACAATTTTCAGCTGTATTAAGCTGTTTTTGGGACATGTCATTTTTTGACATTTTGCCTTACTATAGCCTTGCATTTTGGGTCATTTTTTCCACATTCAATATTGTATTGTTTTGGGCCTTTTTTGCAACATTCCATACTTTGGCATGTGTCGACAAGCTATTTTATACAGCTTTCAGCTGTTTTAAGCTGTTTTTGGAACATGTCATTTTTTGACATTTTGCCTTACTATAGCCTTGCATTTTGGGTCGATTTTTTCCAAATTCAATATTATACTGTTTTTGGCTGTTTTTGCAACTTTCTATGCCATGGCATGTGTCGGCAAGCTATTATATACAGTTTTCAGCTGTTTTAAGCTGTTTTTGGGACATGTCATTTTTTGACATTTTTGCCTTACTATAGCCTTGCATTTTGGGTCATTTTTTCCACATTCAATATTTTTGTGTTTTTTGCCGTTTTTGCAACATTATATGCCATGGCGTGTCTTCGCAAGCTATTTTAAACAATTTTCAGCTGTTTTAAGCTGTTTTTGGGACATGTCATTTTTTGACATTTTTGCCTTACTATAGCCTTGCATTTTGGGTGGGTTTTTTTCTACATTCAATATTATAGCGTTTTTTGGTGTTTTTGCAACATTATATGCCATGGCATGTCTTTGCAAGCTATTTTAAACAATTTTCAGCTGTTTTAAGCTGTTTTTGGAACATGTCATTTTTTGACATTTTTGCCTTACTATAGCCTTGCATTTTGGATCGTTTTTTTCCAAATTCAATATTATACTGTTTTTGTCTGTTTTTGCAACATTATATGCCATGGCGTGTCTTTGCAAGTTATTTTAAACAATTTTCAGCTGTTTTAAGCTGTTTTTGGGACATGTCATTTTTTGACATTTTTGCCTTACTATAGCCTTGCATTTTGGGTCGTTTTTTCAACATTCAATATTTTTGTGTTTTTGGCCGTTTTTGCAACATTCTGTGCCATGGCATGTCTTGACATGCTATTTTATGCAGTATTCAGTAGTCTTTACCTGTTTTGGGGTCATGTCATTTTTTGACATTTTTGCCTTACTATAGCCTTGCATTTTGGGTGGTTTTTTCCACATTCAATATTTTTGTGTTTTTGGCCGTTTTTGCAACATTATATGCCATGGCGTGTCTTTGCAAGCTATTATATACAGTTTTCAGCTGTTTTAAGCTGTTTTTGGGACATGTCATTTTTTGACATTTTTGCCTTACTATAGCCTTGCATTTTGGGTCATTTTTTCCACATTCAATATTATAGTGTTTTTGGCCGTTTTTGCAACATTATATGCCATGGCGTATCTTCGCAAGCTATTTTAAACAATTTTCAGCTGTTTTAAGCTGTTTTTGGGACATGTCATTTTTTGACATTTTTGCCTTACTATAGCCTTGCATTTTGGGTGGTTTTTTCCACATTCAATATTGTATTGTTTTTGGCCGTTTTTGCAACATTATATGCCATGGCGTGTCTTTGCAAGCTATTTTATACAGTTTTCAGCTGTTTTAAGCTGTTTTTGGGACATGTCATTTTTTGACATTTTTGCCTTACTATAGCCTTGCATTTTGGGTCGTTTTTTCCACATTCAATATTGTATTGTTTTTGGCCGTTTTTGCAACATTATATGCCATGGCGTGTCTTTGCAAGCTATTTTAAACAATTTTCAGCTGTTTTAAGCTGTTTTTGGGACATGTCATTTTTGCCTTACTATAGCCTTGCATTTTGGATCGTTTTTTCCCAAATTCAATATTATACTGTTTTTGTCTGTTTTTGCAACATTATATGCCATGGCGTGTCTTTGCAAGCTATTTTAAACAATTTTCAGCTGTTTTAAGCTGTTTTTGGGACATGTCATTTTTTGACATTTTTGCCTTACTATAGCCTTGCATTTTGGGTCGTTTTTTCAACATTCAATATTTTTGTGTTTTTGGCCGTTTTTGCAACATTCTGCGCCATGGCATGTCTTGACATGCTATTTTATGCAGTATTCAGTAGTCTTTACCTGTTTTGGGGTCATGTCATTTTTTGACATTTTTGCCTTACTATAGCCTTGCATTTTGGGTGGTTTTTTCCACATTCAATATTTTTGTGTTTTTGGCCGTTTTTGCAACATTATATGCCATGGCGTGTCTTTGCAAGCTATTATATACAGTTTTCAGCTGTTTTAAGCTGTTTTTGGGACATGTCATTTTTTGACATTTTTGCCTTACTATAGCCTTGCATTTTGGGTCGTTTTTTTCCACATTCAATATTGTATTGTTTTTGGCCGTTTTTGCAACATTATATGCCATGGCGTGTCTTTGCAAGCTCTTTTTAACAATTTTCAGCTGTTTTAAGCTGTTTTTGGGACATGTCATTTTTTGACATTTTTGCCTTACTATAGCCTTGCATTTTGGATCGTTTTTTCCCAAATTCAATATTATACTGTTTTTGTCTGTTTTTGCAACATTATATGCCATGGCGTGTCTTTGCAAGTTATTTTAAACAATTTTCAGCTGTTTTAAGCTGTTTTTGGGACATGTCATTTTTTGACATTTTTGCCTTACTATAGCCTTGCATTTTGGGTCGTTTTTTCAACATTCAATATTTTTGTGTTTTTGGCCGTTTTTGCAACATTCTGTGCCATGGCATGTCTTGACATGCTATTTTATGCAGTATTCAGTAGTCTTTACCTGTTTTGGGGTCATGTCATTTTTTGACATTTTTGCCTTACTATAGCCTTGCATTTTGGGTGGTTTTTTCCACATTCAATATTTTTGTGTTTTTGGCCGTTTTTGCAACATTATATGCCATGGCGTGTCTTTGCAAGCTATTATATACAGTTTTCAGCTGTTTTAAGCTGTTTTTGGGACATGTCATTTTTTGACATTTTTGCCTTACTATAGCCTTGCATTTTGGGTGGTTTTTTCCACATTCAATATTATAGCGTTTTTTGCCGTTTTTGCAACATTCTATGCCATGGCATGTCTTTGCAAGCTATTTTAAACAATTTTCAGCTGTTTTAAGCTGTTTTTGGGACATGTCATTTTTTGACATTTTTGCCTTACTATAGCCTTGCATTTTGGGTGGTTTTTTCCACATTCAATATTGTATTGTTTTTGGCCGTTTTTGCAACATTATATGCCATGGCGTGTCTTTGCAAGCTATTAAATACAGTTTTCAGCTGTTTTAAGCTGTTTTTGGGACATGTCATTTTTTGACATTTTTGCCTTACTATAGCCTTGCATTTTGGGTCGTTTTTTCCACATTCAATATTGTATTGTTTTTGGCCGTTTTTGCAACATTATATGCCATGGCGTGTCTTTGCAAGCTCTTTTTAACAATTTTCAGCTGTTTTAAGCTGTTTTTGGGACATGTCATTTTTTGACATTTTGCCTTACTATAGCCTTGCATTTTGGGTCATTTTTTCCACATTCAATATTGTATTGTTTTGGGCCTTTTTTGCAACATTCCATACTTTGGCATGTCTTTAAGCTATTTTATACAGCTTTCAGCTGTTTTAAGCTGTTTTTGGAACATGTCATTTTTTGACATTTTGCCTTACTATAGCCTTGCATTTTGGGTCGATTTTTTCCAAATTCAATATTATACTGTTTTTGGCTGTTTTTGCAACTTTCTATGCCATGGCATGTGTCGGCAAGCTATTATATACAGTTTTCAGCTGTTTTAAGCTGTTTTTGGGACATATCATTTTTTGACATTTTTGCCTTACTATAGCCTTGCATTTTGGGTCATTTTTTCAACATTCAATATTTTTTTGTTTTTGGACGTTTTTGCAACTTTCTATGCCATGGCGTGTCTTAGCAAGCTATTTTAAACAATTTTCAGCTGTTTTAAGCTGTTTTTGGGACATGTCATTTTTTGACATTTTTGCCTTACTATAGCCTTGCATTTTGGGTGGGTTTTTTTCTACATTCAATATTATAGCGTTTTTTGGTGTTTTTGCAACATTATATGCCATGGCATGTCTTTGCAAGCTATTTTAAACAATTTTCAGCTGTTTTAAGCTGTTTTTGGAACATGTCATTTTTTGACATTTTTGCCTTACTATAGCCTTGCATTTTGGATCGTTTTTTTCCAAATTCAATATTATACTGTTTTTGTCTGTTTTTGCAACATTATATGCCATGGCGTGTCTTTGCAAGTTATTTTAAACAATTTTCAGCTGTTTTAAGCTGTTTTTGGGACATGTCATTTTTTGACATTTTTGCCTTACTATAGCCTTGCATTTTGGGTCGTTTTTTCAACATTCAATATTTTTGTGTTTTTGGCCGTTTTTGCAACATTCTGTGCCATGGCATGTCTTGACATGCTATTTTATGCAGTATTCAGTAGTCTTTACCTGTTTTGGGGTCATGTCATTTTTTGACATTTTTGCCTTACTATAGCCTTGCATTTTGGGTGGTTTTTTCCACATTCAATATTTTTGTGTTTTTGGCCGTTTTTGCAACATTATATGCCATGGCGTGTCTTTGCAAGCTATTAAATACAGTTTTCAGCTGTTTTAAGCTGTTTTTGGGACATGTCATTTTTTGACATTTTTGCCTTACTATAGCCTTGCATTTTGGGTGGTTTTTTCCACATTCAATATTGTATTGTTTTTGGCCGTTTTTGCAACATTATATGCCATGGCGTGTCTTTGCAAGCTATTAAATACAGTTTTCAGCTGTTTTAAGCTGTTTTTGGGACATGTCATTTTTTGACATTTTTGCCTTACTATAGCCTTGCATTTTGGGTCGTTTTTTCCACATTCAATATTATATTGTTTTTGGCCGTTTTTGCAACATTATATGCCATGGCGTGTCTTTGCAAGCTCTTTTTAACAATTTTCAGCTGTTTTAAGCTGTTTTTGGGACATGTCATTTTTTGACATTTTTGCCTTACTATAGCCTTGCATTTTGGATCGTTTTTTTCCAAATTCAATATTATACTGTTTTTGTCTGTTTTTGCAACATTATATGCCATGGCATGTCTTTGCAAGCTATTTTAAACAATTTTCAGCTGTTTTAAGCTGTTTTTGGGACATGTCATTTTTTGACATTTTTGCCTTACTATAGCCTTGCATTTTGGATCGTTTTTTTCCAAATTCAATATTATACTGTTTTTGTCTGTTTTTGCAACATTATATGCCATGGCGTGTCTTTGCAAGTTATTTTAAACAATTTTCAGCTGTTTTAAGCTGTTTTTGGGACATGTCATTTTTTGACATTTTTGCCTTACTATAGCCTTGCATTTTGGGTCGTTTTTTCAACATTCAATATTTTTGTGTTTTTGGCCGTTTTTGCAACATTCTGTGCCATGGCATGTCTTGACATGCTATTTTATGCAGTATTCAGTTGTCTTTACCTGTTTTGGGGTCATGTCATTTTTTGACATTTTTGCCTTACTATAGCCTTGCATTTTGGGTGGTTTTTTCCACATTCAATATTTTTGTGTTTTTGGCCGTTTTTGCAACATTATATGCCATGGCGTGTCTTTGCAAGCTATTAAATACAGTTTTCAGCTGTTTTAAGCTGTTTTTGGGACATGTCATTTTTTGACATTTTTGCCTTACTATAGCCTTGCATTTTGGGTCATTTTTTTCCACATTCAATATTATAGTGTTTTTTGCCGAGTTGCAACATTATATGCCATGGCGTATCTTCGCAAGCTATTTTAAACAATTTTCAGCTGTTTTAAGCTGTTTTTGGGACATGTCATTTTTTGACATTTTTGCCTTACTATAGCCTTGCATTTTGGGTCGTTTTTTCCACATTCAATATTGTATTGTTTTTGGCTGTTTTTGCAACATTATATGCCATGGCGTATCTTCGCAAGCTCTTTTAAAGAATTTTCAGCTGTTTTAAGCTGTTTTTGGGACATGTCATTTTTTGACATTTTTGCCTTACTATAGCCTTGCATTTTGGTTGGTTTTTTCCACATTCAATATTTTTGTGTTTTTGGCCGTTTTTGCAACATTATATGCCATGGCGTGTCTTTGCAAGCTATTAAATACAGTTTTCAGCTGTTTTAAGCTGTTTTTGGGACATGTCATTTTTTGACATTTTTGCCTTACTATAGCCTTGCATTTTGGGTCATTTTTTCCACATAATATATTGTATTGTTTTGGGCCGTTTTTGCAACATTCCATACTTTGGCATGTGTCGACAAGCTATTTTATACAGCTTTCAGCTGTTTTAAGCTGTTTTTGGAACATGTCATTTTTTGACATTTTTGCCTTACTATAGCCTTGCATTTTGGGTGGTTTTTTCTACATTCAATATTATAGCGTTTTTGGCCGTTTTTGCAACATTATATGCCATGGCGTGTCTTTGCAAGCTCTTTTAAACAATTTTCAGCTGTTTTAAGCTGTTTTTGGGACATGTCATTTTTTGACATTTTTGCCTTACTATAGCCTTGCATTTTGGGTCATTTTTTCCACATAATATATTGTATTGTTTTGGGCCATTTTTGCAACATTCCATACTTTGGCATGTGTCGACAAGCTATTTTATACAGCTTTCAGCTGTTTTAAGCTGTTTTTGGGACATGTCATTTTTTGACATTTTTGCCTTACTATAGCCTTGCATTTTGGGTCGTTTTTTCCAAATTCAATATTATAGCTTCTTTTGCCGTTTTTGCAACATTATATGCCATGGCATGTGTCGGCAAGCTATTTTAAACAATTTTCAGCTGTATTAAGCTGTTTTTGGGACATGTCATTTTTTGACATTTTTGCCTTACTATAGCCTTGCATTTTGGGTCATTTTTTCAACATTCAATATTTTTTTGTTTTTGGCCGTTTTTGCAACTTTCTATGCCATGGTGTGTCTTTGCAAGCTATTTTAAACAATTTTCAGCTGTTTTAAGCTGTTTTTGGGACATGTCATTTTTTGACATTTTTGCCTTACTATAGCCTTGCATTTTGGGTCGTTTTTTCTACATTCAATATTTTTGTGTTTTTGGCCGTTTTTGCAACATTCTATGCCATGGCATGTCTTGACATGCTATTTTATGCAGTTTTCAGTAGTCTTTACCTGTTTTGGGGACATGTCATTTTTTGACATTTTTGCCTTACTATAGCCTTGCATTTTGGGTGGGTTTTTTTTCTACATTCAATATTATAGCGTTTTTTGGTGTTTTTGCAACATTATATGCCATGGCGTGTCTTCGCAAGCTATTTTAAACAATTTTCAGCTTTTTTAAGCTGTTTTTGGGACATGTTATTTTTTGACATTTTTCCTTACTATAGCCTTGCACTTTGGATCGTTTTTTTCCAAATTCAATATTATACTGTTATTGGCTGTTTTTGCAACTTTCTATGCCATGGCATGTGTCGGCAAGCTATTATATACAGTTTTCAGCTGTTTTAAGTTGTTTTTGGGACATGTCATTTTTTGACATTTTTTGCCTTACTATAGTCTTGCACTTTGGAGAATTTTTTCCACATTATATATTATAGTGTTTTTGGCAAGTTTTGCAACATTCTTCACCACGGCATGTCTCAGCACACTTTTACATGAAAATAGAATTACCTTGATGAAGTACTTCATCCCGGCCACAGTCTGAATTCTGTTAAGTCTTTCCTGCTTGTTCCTCTGCGCAGACTTTTACCTGAGAAACAATGAGATGATAGCAGCATGAAAATTTACTCTGTGAGCATAGTTTTGAGAAAATACAGTGAAAGAGTGATAATAACAAGCTAATTCCTTTTTCTTTCTTTTCCAACTTGTGGCTTTACAGAGCTCCTTAATTTTTAAGTCTGCTTTTTCTCATCTGAAAGTCCTCCAGGCACTGTTGTGGTTTTTAGTGTTAAAAATTATCAAGACAATGAAAGAAAAAAATGTGGTTTGTTTCAGTGAGGCATTCGAGCAGAGCCAGAAAAACTGTCCAAAAAAACACTGCATGTATTATAATAGCCATTTGAAATAATTAATCCATCCATCCATCCATTTTCTTCCGCTTATCCGGGGTCGGGTCGCGGGGGCAGCAGCCTAAGCAGGGAAACCCAGACTTCCTCTCCCGGCCACTTCATCCAGCTCTTCCGGGGGACTCGAGGCGTTCCCAGGCCAGCTGAGAGACGTAGTCTCTCCAGCGTGTCCTGGGTCTTCCCTGGGCCTCCTACCGTGGGGACGTGCCTGAACACCTCACCAGGGAGGCGTCCTGGAGGCATCCTAATTAGATGCCCGAGCCACCTCATCTGGCTCTTCTCAATGCGGAGGAGCAGCGGCTCTACTCCGAGCTCCTCCCGGATGATCGAGCTTCTCACCCTATCTCTAAGGGAGAGCCCAGCCACCCTACGGAGGAAACTCATTTCGGCGGCTTGTACCCGCGATCTTGTTCTTTCGGTCACTACCCAAAGCTCGTGACCATAGGTGAGGGTAGGAACGAAGATCGACTGGTAAATCGAAAGCTTTGCCTTTCGGCTCAGCTCCCTCTTCACCAAGACAGACCGGTGCAGAGTCCGCATTACTGCAGACGCCGCACCGATCCGCCTGTCGATCTCCCGTTCCATCCTTCCCTCACTCGTGAACAAGACCCCGAGGTACTTAAACTCCTCCACTTGGGGCAAGACTTCATCCCCGATCCGGAGGGGGCACGCCACCCTTTTCCGGCTGAGAACCATGGTCTTGGATTTGGATGTGCTGATTTTCATTCCAGCCGCTTCACACTCGGCTGCGAAACGATCCAGTGAGAGCTGAAGGTCGCGTCCGATGAAGCCAACAGGACCACATCATCTGCAAAGAGCAGAGACCTAATCCTGAGGTCACCAAACCGGACCCCCTCAACGCCCTGGCTGCGCCTAGAAATTCTGTCCATAAAAGTTATGAACAGAATCGGTGACAAAGGGCAGCCCTGGCGGAGTCCAACCCTCACCGGAAATGAGTTCGACTTACTGCCGGCAATGCGGACCAAGCTCCGGCACCGGTCATACAGGGAACGGACAGCCCGTATCAGGAGTCCGAGACCCCATATTCGGAGAACCCCACAGGACTCCCGAGGGACACGGTCGAATGCCTTCTCCAAGTCCACAAAGCACATGTGGACTGGTTGGGCAAACTCCCAAGCACCCTCAAGGATCCTGCCAAGGGTCCAGAGCTGGTCCACAGTTCCACGACCGGGGCGAAAACCGCATTGCTCCTCCTGAATCCGGGGTTCGACTATCCGGCGGACCCTCCTCTCTAGTACCCCCAAATAGACCTTACCAGGGAGGCTGAGGAGTGTGATCCCCCTGTAGTTGGAACACACCCTCCGGTCCCCCTTCTTGAAAAGAGGGACCACCACCCCAGTCTGCCAGTCCAAGGGCACTGCCCCCGATGTCCACGCAATGTTGCAGAGTCGTGTCAGCCACGACAGCCCCACAACATCCAGGGCCTTGAGGAACTCCGGGCGGACCTCGTCCACCCCCGGGGCCCTGCCACCGAGGAGCTTTTTGACCACCTCGGTAACCTCAGCCCCAGAGATAGAGGAGCCCACCCCCGGGTCCCCAGGCCCTGCTTCCCCAACGGAAGGCGTGTCGGTGGGATTGAGGAGGTCTTCGAAGTATTCCTTCCACCGATCCACAACGTCCCGAGTCGAGGTCAGCAGCGCCCCGTCGCCACCATACACAGTGTTGACGGAGCACTGTTTCCTCCTGAGACGCCGGATGGTGGTCCAGAACCTCTTCGAAGCCGTCCGGAAGTCGTTTTCCATGGCCTCGCCGAACTCCTCCCATGCCCGGGTTTTCGCCTCGGCGACCGCCGCCGCCACACTCCGCTTGGCCTGTCGGTACCTGTCTGCTGCCTCCGGAGTCCCACAGGCCAAGAAGGTCCGATAGGACTCCTTCTTCAGCTTGACGGCACCCCTTACCGCCGGTGTCCACCAGCGGGTTCGGGTGTTGCCGCCCCGACAGGCACCAACCACCTTACGGCCACAGCACCGGTCGGCCACCTCAGCAATGGAGGTACGGAACACGGCCCACTCGGACTTTATGTCCCCAGCCTCCCCCGGGACATGGTCGAAGCTCTTCTGGAGGTGGGAGTTGAAGCTCCTTCTGACGGGAGACTCTGCCAGACGTTCCCAGCAGACCCTCACTATGCGTTTGGGTCTGCCAGGTCTGACCGGCGTCCTCCCCCTCCATCGGAGCCAACTCACCACCAGGTGGTGATCGGTTGACAGCTCCGCCCCTCTCTTCACCCGAGTGTCCAAGACATACGGCCGCAAGTCCAACGATACGACTACAAAGTCGATCATTGAACTGCGGCCTAGGGTGTCCTGATGCCAAGTGCGCATATGGACACCCTTATGCTTGAACATGGTGTTCGTTATGGACAATCTGTGGCGAGCACAGAAGTCCAATAACAAAACACCACTCGGGTTCAGATCGGGGGGGCCATTCCTCCCGATCACGCCCCTCCAGGTCTCACTGTCGTTGCCAATGTGAGCGTTGAAGTCCCCCAGCAGAACGAGGGAGTCCCCAGAAGGAGCACTCTCCAGCACCCCCTCTAAGGACTCCAAAAAGGGTGGATACTCTGAACTGCTGTTTGGACCATAGGCACAAACAACAGTCAGGATCCGTCCCCCAACCCGAAGGCGGAGGGAGGCTACCCTCTCATTCACCGGGGTAACTCCAACGTGCAGGCACCGAGCCGGGGGGCAATAATTATTGCCACCCCTGCCCGGCGCCTCTCACCAGTGGAGTGGAAGAGAGTCCATCCCCTCTCAAGAAGACTGGTTCCGGAGCCCAAGCCATGCGTCGAGGTGAGGCCGACTATATCTAGTCGGAACTTCTCAACCTCGCGCACCAGCTCAGGCTCCTTCCCCACCAGAGAGGTGACATTCCACGTCCCCAGAGCTAGCTTCTGCAGCTGAGGATCGGACCGCCAAGGTCCCCGCCTTCGGCTGCCGCCCAGCTCACATTGCACCCGACCCCTACGGCCCCTCCTACGGGTGGTGAGCCCACGGGAAGGAGGTCCCATGTCACCTCTTCGGGCTGTGCCCGGCCGGGCCCCATGGGTAAAGGCCCGGCCACCAGGCGCTCGCC
The DNA here is from genome assembly GCF_026936395.1 of Plectropomus leopardus. NCBI lineage: Eukaryota > Metazoa > Chordata > Actinopteri > Perciformes > Serranidae > Plectropomus > Plectropomus leopardus. The sequence continues at coordinate 30,070,446 of NC_142192.1, read as the reverse complement.
ATCGAGCCCCACCCCCAGGCCTGGCTCCAGGGGGGGGCCCCGGTGACCCGCGTCCGGGCGAGTGGAACTCAGAACCATTGATTGATGTCATCATAGGGGTCTTGAAATAGTTAAGCACATATTAAATGGTGCTGAAATGTGAAGTATTTTGCATTATGAGTACTGCAGATAATCCTACAAACTCACAGAAGTTATCTACTAACATTTATTGAAAAAAAAAAGTATTTTAGGCAAATAAATCTGATTGTACCTGATTATTACGACTGCATTTCCACTTTCTCAATCTGCATGTGAGATTCCACTTTTTGAATTCCCAACATGTCAAGTTTAAAAAGAGGAATTTATTAACTTACTTGACAAAAACTAGATGTTACGTATCATTTTGAGATTTGACGTCAAAAATACAGAAAATGCATCACAAAAATAAAACAATTCATAAAATCTTATGTCCCATGTCTGAGCATTTTTAAGACATTTGAAAGATTAATTCAATTCAATGAATTCAATCACGAATGCTAAATCTACACTATTTTGTTCCCTGTCAACAGGAAGTCGCCCTCACTCATCACACTGACGGTGGACGACTCGGACAGCGAGGAGAAGAACAAACCGGCTCTTCCCGCTGAGTCTCAGACCAGCGACTCTTATTGCGACGCCAACGCCGCCATCCCGCCCCTGACCTGGAGGAAACCCTAACACTCACCACTTGCACTCTGAGATAAAGCCTAAATTTGACACTGGAAAACAAATGTGTATAACTTCCAAACATCTAAAATTATCAAATCGTCAGTGATTTCTGTTGACTTGAGGTTAAAAATGATTTAAAAAACAGCAGATTTAAAATGTATTTTCCTGATCTTTAAGCGTCTCTGACGGCAGCCGGTGTGATGGTTACTTTTACTGTTAAAACTCAATATCACAGCAGGTGATACAAAAAAAGAAGATTCAAATCTGTTTCTGGGGACAGAAATGTTTCACAAAGAACTTAAAGTTGCTTGCAAAGCTTATAAGTAAATTATAGAAAGATTGACGCTTAATCATAGAGGCAATAATTCTCCACTCGCTGTTTAAATGCTGCCCTCTTGTGGTTATCAGCTATAACTGCACCTCAGTGAAGGTCAAACACATTTACTCATTTTACACTTATTTTTGCACTCTGATCTCGCTGTTTGGTGCAGGAGCCAATAATTTGCACAGTTTCTGTAATAATGCCTTTCGGCTGCAGCTGCACAGAGAAGAAGTGACGCACAAAGAGAGCGTTTGCACACAACTGTTCATCAGAGTGATAAAGAGTATGAGCAGTTTTATTCATGATGATAAAGTGCTTGTTTTTATTCTGTTGTTTGTTTTATTCTAAGTAATCCTGTCATGCACAGCAACTTTATAATGTTGCAAATATGAGCAAAAGTTTAATTCCTAAAATTTTGATTACCCATTTATGATTTTCTGGGATTAAACTGACAGTAAAGTATCTATTTAACACAAACATTCACATTTGACTCCAACTGTCACAGCCCAAATTGCCTTAAACTTATATCCAATATGACATGCATGAGAGTAAAAGTTAAGTTACTGAAAATTGATCTTTATGGATTTATTCTTCCTATTTTCTTTTTTTGTGTAACTTACCAAAATTTATTTTAAAAATATTTAAAAGTGCATATTTGGAAACTTCATCTCAAATTTCTGAAACTATAAACAGCATTTTTTTCTTTTTTTTCAGACAGGTGAAAAAAAATTACTTCAAATTTGTAGAAGTTAGAAGTTAGAAGTAATAGAAGTTAATTTTTCCTTTTCTTCTTTTTTTTTTTTTTGATTGCTTGTTTTGACTAAATTTTGGCTTTTTTAACAGCGAATGATTTCTTACAATTAATCCTGCAGTCGCTTTATAAAATGTGAAATAAAAATTGTAAAAAAAAAGAGTCAAAAGCCAAAGATCTTCAGTTACTAAAAACAATTAATTAAAAAAAATAAATCAACTTACAGAAAATGAATCAATTGTTTCAGGTGGTGACCGATCTATTCGGGTCCTCAGTAAAAATGTGAGTATAGTTTTGAGAATTTGAATCTCTAACCTGAGGTGGAATTTTTCCTCTAAATTCAAAGATTATATTTATACATTAATCACAAGCCAACCTCTGTTTTAGCATGTCTGCTAATGGAAATCAATATGTTCTGAAATTATTGAATATAGTTTTTGCTGCATATTTTTCTGCATAAACAAATGATTTATTTAAGAGAACCTGTCTGTAGTTTTGAGATGGTTGGCAACAACAGAAATTTATGGGCATTGTATTTTTGTTTTCATTTTACAAAAGTAAAACGCCTATTTTATGAATGTACAGTTTGTAAATACTGAGTATTGTATCTAATGTACATAATGAAGCTGTGAATAACGCCGAACTATCTAATGATGTATGCTCCATGTTCTTCTGATATAAATTTAGCTGCATTCAGCATTTTATTTATAACTTTATTTTGCTCTTTAGACATCTTTGTGGTACCACATCTGTACAGCTGGCATCAGTATCATTTACAAAGGTTGCTTCTGTGTTTGTTTTAAATACGCCTGCAGTAATGATTAAAAGTTACAGTAAATTAGTGTGTACATGTGGAGAAAAAATAACATTTTGCAGAAAAGGTTTATAAATTATGTTTTTTTGTTAACTTTTTGCGATTTTTTTTCTCTTTGTTGACTTGAATGTGTCACAGTTCACCTCTTCAAACAATGACTGCGTTTACATGCACAAAATATTCCGATTCTGCCCTATTTTTTTTTAACAAAGACGATATTCCCACTAAGCTGTTTACATGGCTAATGAATATTAATATTTCACTAACACTCCTGTTTGCATGCGGCTGTGCGTGCTCTGATTAATGTGCACTAACATCATTCATTACGACAAAAAGAAGAAAACTTGTGACCGGGTTCTTTCAAAATTTCCTGCAGCCTCTCTTTCAATGCTCAAACAGCTGTCTCGGAAAGGTCAGCGTTGTGTGATATTTGTGCATATTCCAAAAAACATGCTGATACCAAACTCTTTCATAATGTTTAAAAGTAGGTGTGTTTATCCTTTCAACAAGAAATAAACTCCAGTTAAGATGCGTATTCGAAATGCGCTGTGTACTTGTCCAAAGAATGCTATTAAACCCAGAAAAATACCGACATATGCCACATCGCAATCAGAAAATACTACATTTAAGACAAGACTGATTTGAAATATCCAAACAGAATATGCACTTTACACAACCCATACTAAATTTTACATACTTTCATTACTTAAAATAATAGTGGAGCAGTAGTGTGCATGTAAACGTAGCCACTGGAGCATCTATCATCATATGAATGTCTGCATCATCAATAATCTGTCATGTTCACCACAAAAAACAGATTCATTAAAGGAACACTTTTACTTTTAGTCCTGCAGTTTTCTTTTCTGAGCACATTTATAATCAAAAAAAACTTCTCTAAAAATACTGAAAATGCTTGTTTTCATATATCATCTTTTCACAGAGTGCTCTGACAAGAAATGGACTAAAACGTCAAAATTCCTTTTATGTTTTATTAAGTCAAGGACGAACAAAACAATGCAAGTGTGCAGTATACTTAAAGCAAAATAGACAGAACATCACTCACCTCATGAAACTGTACAGACGCTGCTTCAACCGAACTGTTGACGTCTATATTACCAGAATGTAAATATGATCTGTGGAAAGAGCAGAAAAATGAAATAAATCAAGTGTGGAAGTGAAGAAAATGACTTTGAGACCTAATGAAACAGAAATGAAAGTGTCTGAGAAAAATCTGATCAAACAGGACTTCTGTACATTAAAATGCACTTTGCCGTGTAACAACCAGGTTGCAGTTAAAGTATCTTTATGAGCTCTGTGGCTGTTTTGGTGCAGATTTTTTGTGTAAAATTAGTCATTTTTGTCTTCATGAGGTCTTTCTTGTTGTGTTTTCTTTCACAGAGCTGTAGGTCTGATCAATTCACTGAATGAAAAGTTGCACAGAATAAAAGGCACTGAAAGAATCTCTGGTGTCAGTTTGTTGTTTATGGTGTTACTCAAGTACTTTATTTATTTTTTACTATTTTTACTATACTTCTACTGCATTGGCCATCGTGCACATTCCACTGCATTGTAAAAGAGAATAATGTATATTTTACCACATAATATTTAACAGCTAAAGTTACACTGCAGATTCAGATTTTACACGCAAAGTTTATCTACAAATAAAAGCGTCTGTTGCTGTGTACAGTTTCACTCGAGCACAGGCCGATTACACAAAAGTAGAATTTAGATATCCGGGATAACGGGAAAAGCGAGGTGACTCCTGATTCAAACCGATGCAAGTTTGCCAAACCAAGATGAGGAGGTGCAACTATGCAAAGCCATGCGTCAGTATTTTTGGATAAATGCGCGTTCACGGCTGTCACGTGTCCATCACGGACCGTCGTAACACTTTAAAAATGCGCGTTTACAGCGAGTGAGCAGCAGTTTCTTATGGAAAGGGAAGAACAGATAAAGTATATAATGTACAAAAAAGGGAAAAAAGATAAGGGAAAAAACGAGAACAATTGCTATATGATCAGTTTAGTATAGTGGTTTCCTCTTTTGCTTTCCGCCCGCAGGTCTCGGGTTCGAGTCCCCTTTAACGCGATCTTTAACTTTTTATATTCAAACTTACATTAATAACTCATTACCTTTAACTTCAGCTGCACTGACACGTCGTGATTACCACACAAGGAGATATTTATTTTATACAATCAGTTGGACACTTTGCCCTAAAGGTTATCAGTGGAAATTAATTCTTAATGACATGCACACTCAAAAAAATATGCCAAAAACACTGACTTTAAGTAATTCAATTACATGTAAATTTTCCATGTATTTTTATTACATTATTTTATGATTAAATAATGCATTAAATACAAATGTTTGATATCAAGTTAAGACAGCTTGAATACATTTAGTAACTTAGTCAGATTTAATTTAATTAAATTAATGCAAACTTTTACATAAACTTTATGTGTAAACTTAATTAATCTAAGAAAAGTGTTATTTAAAAGTCTATGTAAACTCTATTTACTATATAATTTGTGGTATAGTCCAGTTAGTAAATCTTTAGCCTGGTCTGAATTTGCCATGAGCCAATTTTTTATGCTTTCAAAATATTTTATGTCTATGAATTGTGAGGTTTCTTAACTTTCTGTCTTAATATTTTATTTTTTCAATAATTTCTTTTGGTTTTTGTATTCCCCTAGCTTTGAAACTCAATTGCATAACCTGGTTTACGCCATTTAATTTTATTTTATACATGGAGCAATCATAACCTCTCAAAGTGCACGTGGGGGCGATTTCAACATTTGATTTCTTGTGTTTCAATCAATATTGTGACTCAAATGTTGCTTGTAAAAACAATTGATGGCTGTCAACAAATAGAGCACAGATACAAGTTACCTACACAAAAAATGTATCCAAATAGCTCAAGAGGTTTTTGAGTAATGAGTATTAAATATTCACTGACAGTAACGTGATCAGGAGGACGGGTGGTGCTGACTTTAACTGTCCTGGTTTAAATCTCCCTCAGTGTGCAGGTTTCCTTTAAATTTACACAGAAAATGATATAAGCAGGCTCACTTTAATGAGTCAAAGTCTATTTTAATGCAGGCTAATAAAAATGAAAAAAATGAAGAGGCCAAAAAGACCATGGAATAATTATAAAACATATTTATTTAAGATCAGAGTGACGGCTGACTGAAGAAATCAGGCTCCAGGATGAAACGAGCCCGGCTCTTAGCCCGTCTCCATGGTAACTGCTTTCATGCAGAGTCAGGGCTAAATTCAGCCTGGATACCTGGAAAATCCTGGCTTAATCAATTATCTAGCTTTTGTGCAATAGCCCTCTGGACTATAAACGTTTTATTAAAAATAAATTAAATTAATTAAAATGTATTATCCTGTATTTCCACTGCACTAACCAACTCACAGCAGTGCTCCTTATGTATTCATATCCAAACATATCAAATTTTGGTCAAATTAAAAAGGCTCCTAACAAAATGCTATTTTGCCATAACCTAAAAACATTTTCTTTAGGTACAAAAAATGCACAAAATATAATATAAAAAACAAAGTATCAAGCTACCCAGCTGTAATAAAAATGTTAGAATGATCATTTAAAATTATTTTATAGAATAATTATAATTTTTTCTCACTTTTTTTCATGTTGTTTCTCATGTTTTATTTTGTTTTGGTTTTTTGGGGGGTTTGTTTGTTTTATTGTTAAGTTTTTTATTTTTTTGGTGAATTTTCAGGCAATTTCTTTGTACTTGGGTCATTTCTTCTTTCGTTGCTCATTACCTTCTATACATGTTTTTGGAAGAAAAAAACTGCACAGGTTTTAAACGGTTAAATAAATTATTTGACTGTATTTCCATCTTTCCATATAAGCCTGTTGAGTTCAGTTATTTAAGTAAATAATGGCTCTATTTTAGGATATTTATAGAAATCATTTTATATGACGGCACCTGCTTCAACAACAACATTTAAGCGTCATTTATCAATAATTCATAACACTTTGAAACAAGCTCCTCTGCAGTAAAAGTCATTTTACATTTTTAGTGACAATATTTCTTTTTGAGAAAGCTAATGAATATTACTGCGCCTAAAGGATAAAAGTACTTCCTTCCCCTTTAGCTGTTTAGTCTCGTAACAGATCAAAATATATTGTACGTTTAGCAGTAATTATTATTGATTAGATACACTCTCATCTGCAGCACTCATTTGTTCATTAGCTTCACTTCAGTCTTCTCGCTCCTGTAATGATCTGATATTAACGGCTTCGTGTTCCTGCTGTTTTATCGGCTAAACAACACACAGCAGGTCGAGAGCAACAAAACAACTCTACAGCAAATCAATAATCAATGAAGCCGAACACACAGAAACAGCAGCAGAAGAAGAAAGAGCCGCCGAGGAAAAACGGCTGCGCCGCTTCAGCAAATTGAACACTGAGCGCTCAGAAAACCAACAACCACAGCTGGAGACCAAGATCCTAAAATATTTCCACTTTATGATATTTTACACTCAAACACTTCAGAGGGAAACAAAACTTTTCACATCACTGCATTTAACAGCTCAGTTACTACTTCTTAAAATGTATTTTTACTTATAAAACAGGATCAGTTCATCAAAATTATGTATTATTGACTTTAAAAGAATAATAATAATAATAAATAATAATAATAATAAACTTTATTTGAATAGCACCTTTCATACAAGAAATGCAGCCCAGCGTGCTTCACATCAAAACACATAAAAGACAAAAAACGTAATAAAACCTGCATGTAAAAATACAATAAATTCAGAATAGAATACATCTTCAAATGGATAAAATCAACTTGATAATACCAGTAAAAGTAAGAATAAGGATAACAATTTAGTAACATAAAATGGAAAATAGAAATGTATAAAATATAACCTACTGACATTATTGATAAAATAAGCATAAAAACTGCGTATATAAACAACAACAAAAGACAAGAACTAAGGCTCAAACTGAACCTTGTAAATGAACAAAAAATATAAAGAAACATCCAGTAATTTGGCAGAATAAATAGAAAAAGAAAATCAAACAATGATGAGACAGAAGGAGCTTCTGGAACAGACTGCACCAATTATTTGTGGTATTGCAATTTTAAAAAAAGATTAGCCTGAAACTTTTCCACCACTGCCTGGATAAATATTTACTCAGTTATTATTATTATTATTTTTAATGATAATAATTTAAAATAATAATAAATCTACTGAGCAACCACAAAAATAGAAACCACTGTACAATCTGATGAAATCAAAAACAGCAACAACTTTTACTATGAAAGTCACAATGTCGAAACTTTTGAGGGCGGCTGATTGGACTGTGGGATCATTTTGGAGGCTGCAGATTGTATTTTTATCATACTGAGGGGTGTTTCTGTTATTTTAAAATTTAGAAACAATATTCAACAAATTTATGAGGGGAGAATTTATTGTTATAGCTGCGGTATTTAGATTGCAATAATTTTTGCTCTGAGTACCTAATAAACTTCTCACTGAGTTTATTTTAGGACATTTTAAGATTTTGGACTTTTCTCGAGCTTTAGGACATTTTAAGATTTTAGGATGTTGCATGTTGGAAGGTTTCTTAGATTTTATTTCATTTCTAGGATATTAGGACATTCCTCAAATTTAAGGACATTTCTAGGATTTTGGGGTTAGCTAGGACGTCTGGGGGATCCTCTGCTGGCGTTTTTTGGATAAACAAGCTCTGTTTTGATGCTGTTTTAAGCACTCTGGCACCTTATTCAAACCAAAAGCACAAAAACAATTTCCAGTGTGAATCGCTTTATTCTAATTGTGAATTAGAAATTGTTTGGAGGGCAACACATCAACCTATGGGGGGGGGCCACATTTGGCCTGCATGCCATAAGTTGAGTATCACTAGCATAGTACTTAAAAAAGATACAAAATTGAGCTTGTTTATCAAAACGTTTTGGCGCCTAAATAATAACTCATATTGGCCACCAACATCTCTTACTGATTTACAATCTAATATTGTGCCATGAAACGGTTATGTTTTAATTAGATATGGCTGCTTTTATCGAAGAAAAACAGTTGTTTGTTTGTTTGTTTGTTTGTTTATATACGAAGAGTGGCAGCGTTTTTGGCGCGAAATGCGATTCGTTTTGTTTGTTTGTTTGTTTGTTTGTTTTACCAGCTGTGATTGTTTCCTAACCAAAACAAAGTGACTGTTGTGAACCAGCCTAACAACACTGCTGAAACGTTTTAAGTTTTAATGGATCCGAAACGTAAAATATAAATGTAACCCATTTCCGGTTTACAAAAGAGAAAAACATTTCACAAACATTTATTATTATTTTTGATAACTTCCTGATTGGAGGCTTTTAAAGTCCTCCAAAGGATCATCACAACTCATAACTGATCGTATTTAGTGTTATTAATCTAAATCTGCAAAGTAACCACCAACTGTTGCTGTCGGATAAACAAAGTGCGTAAAAAAGTAAAGCGCGATTTTCCCTCCAAAATGTAGCGAGTTTGTAAAGTGGAATCAGAGCAAACAACGATCCTGAAAACTCCGCGGAAACAAACAGCTGTTTCATCTGACTAAACACGGAAAAATCGAAATAAAATGAATAAAGTTACTCACAGAAAACAGAAAACACACCGACATCTGAAAGGACCAACACGCGACTGACGAGAGCCAAACCGAGTGAACCGAACCGGAAGAGTTTTAAAACATCGGCGTCTGATTCTCTGCGGTGATTGGTCCGCGCAGGTCAGGTGACTCATACATGCAAATTTACCTGTTCAAATATTACACTTTAACTTACCTTCAACCTCTCTTTGCTTTGTTTTTGGGTCAATTTGGGATTTCTTAATACTATTATATTATATTATATTATATTATATTATATTATATTATATTATATTATATTATATTATATTATATTATATTATATTATATTATATTATTATATTATATATTATCATGTAATTTTTTTTGTTCAAACTTCTTGTGAGGTGGAACATTTACACTCTACCAATCAATCATTTTCTTTGTCACACAAAATAATAAAATACAGTTGCAGTCAAATAGAATCCTGACAGTTCCTTCAATCTGTGCTTTTAAAAATAAAATAAAATAAGATAAAATAGAAATGCAAATAATAGTGGGGGGAAAATCCTCCTAAACACATGGTCCTCAATCATGCAGTCATGGACTATATTTTCATACTGTCTCAAAAGTCAACCGTTAAAGGACCATCTCAATCCCAAAATGATCATTTGTTTATCAGTCACTCAGTCTGTGTTACACTGAAATCGTTTTATTTTTCTCTCATTTGTCTCCATGGCAAACAAAGAACCAAAACCAGAACATTCTTAATGAATTGACGTCATGGGCAACATTTAACAACAAAAAAACTATATCAACACATCTGTTTACAAACTCTCACACAACTCGCGCACTTCACGAACAGACATTTATCGATCCCGTCGTCAGAGCCAGACTCCACTGACAAAAGCACTGATTTTCCCTCACTGGACACTGGAGCTGCTGGTTCACAGCCTGTTTGTGTTATTGTGTGATTTTAGTGAATCCAGAATAACGCTTTGAAAGTTACACAATAACACAAAGAAACTGACAATCCTGTGTTCAGTGAGGTAAAATTACTGTTTTTGTCAGTGAAGTTTGGCTTTGAAGAGAACACAGATAAATATCACTTTTAGGGGCCGAGAAATATGTGAATATGAAGTATCTTTACTGTTATGATACAGTTTAGCTGTTGGTAAACGTGGACGTCGATATTTCAATTCATCAAGAATTTTCTCAGTTTTTTAAATTCTTTGTTCACTGCGGAGACATTTGAGAAGTTGTCTTTATGAGTTGAAGGTAAAATGGGGTGAGTCATTTATATAGCTGACCAAAAATAACAATTTAATGAGTAAAATTTTCCTTTAATTTTGACCTTCAAAGCCTCCCAGCTAGAAGCGAACGTTCACATAACATTGGCTAACGTTACCTACAAGTTGCAATAATGTTTTAAAGAAAACATTTTAATCTAATGTTCAGAGAACGTTTTAAGGATGTTTCTCATTTCAGATAATGTCCCCATAAGACTTAATGCTGACTAAGGATGAGGATGTTTTGGTGATGTTGAGAGGTGACAAATCACAGATCAAACGTTCCCACAATGTTACATGAGAACAATGGAAGAACACTTCAAAGCAACATTCAGAGCATGTTATTGAGGACTGAGATTACAGACTGTTTTGAATGAAATTTTGATCTAATGTGATATGTTAACATTAAGAAAATGTAACAATCATGTTTTTAGAGAATGTAGGTGATCCTCACGTTGAGAAGAACGTTCTGGGAACTAAAAAAAAACGTTTTTAGAACCAAAACTGCTAGCTGGGGTGAGACTTGGATTATATTGCACAAGCATTTTGAGATCAAGTTTGTAAACTGATGTTTTGATATAGTTTTGTTAAATATGGACCCCAACAACTTTCATTCATCAAGAATTTACATTCATTTTTGGATGATCCGGTCACCATGGAGACAAGCATTCAGAAATTCAGTGTCATACAGGGTGACTGGGCTAACTGATGTACAAATATACATTTAACGGGAGAAGTTTTCCTTTAATTTTGACCTTCACAAACTCACTGACGAAGGAAACCAGTACAAACCAATCAGAGGGAGAGGGAGGCGGGTCTTACAGTGTGTGTGTGTGTGTGTGTGTGTGTGTGTGTGTGTGTGTGTGTGTGTGTGTGTGTGTGTGTGTGTGTGTGAGTGTGTGTGTGGGTGGGGTGAGTGTGACATGGAGATTTTTATTATCTTTTTTTTTTTTTTTAATCTGCGCAGCTGCTTCAGTTGTAGTTTTTTGGATTTAAAGAAAAACTGAATCGCTAAAAGAGAAAAGACTGAAGTCATCCTTCATTTATATTCAGCTGGGATCTCTCTCTCCCTCCTCTCTCTCTTTTTATCGCTCTCTCTCTCTCTCCTCATCCTCTCCCTCCTCTCTCTCTCTCAGACTCAGATTATCTCCATCATCCTGCCGCTCAGATGTGAGTACTCCAACACATTTCTTTCATTTCTCATCAAATATAAACTATGTCGAATATTTGTTCATATTTGTCTTAAATCAAACTTTAATTTACACAAAAATCATGTTCAGTGTAGTTTAAATGTATTAAAACTACTTTTTAAAATTGTAATCAATATTTTCTTAATGTTTATGTTTTATTTAGTTTACTTTGCTAAAACCTGTGTGTGTTTCTGGAGATTTCTGGGCTGCAGCAGAAATATTAGTCCAATGACTCACCGGCTGACTCACCTACAAAACTATCCATCAATAACACTGTGATCGGCAAAAGACGAGTGTTTTATCAAGCAAACACACACTTTATTCAGCTCACAGCATCACACAGAGCTCAATAAAATGTGGCTTCAGATTTTTAAAAATTTTTTAAAATTATTTTTCCATGTGGGGGAGGAAGAAGAGGGGGGCGGTATTATTGCGTGCATGTTGATCTCTCTCAGCCTCTCTCTCTGTGTGTGTGTGTGCGTGTGTGTGTGTGTGTGTGTGTGTGTGTGTGTGTGTGTGTGTGTCCGTCCGGTGCCTCTCTGCTGCTGCTGCACTAATCTTTCTCCATTTTGCTTCTGGAAAACAGCCTGTCATTGAAACAAGTGAGCTGCTGCTGTTTGCTGTGATCAAAGCGGCTGCTGTGTGTGCGCGTGTGTGTGTGTGTGTGTGTGTGTGTGTGTGTGTGTTCACTCTCTGACACTTTGATTATGTGGACGGAGGCCAAAGTTTGATGAGTCATGTTTCTGTCATTGAACAGTCGCGGACAAATGACAGATTTCATCATAAGGATACACTTACTGTTTAATATAATTATCCCCTTAAAACCTGTGGCTTCATTTCTTTCAAAAACACAGAAAGATAGCCACGAGCAATTTAAGAGGAAATGATCCCCAAAAAATGTATATAATAATTATAATATAATAAAAATACGTACAAGAAAATTAACCAAAATGAGTAAAAATGAGAAAAAGTCAAGAAAATTATCTGAAATATTGATAATCCTATCACGTAATTTTAAATACATAACAATGACTAGAGGAAATCTCCCCTAAAATTTATTTAGAAATAATGATATTAATAATAATACAAGAAAATGACCTCAAAATTAGTAAAAAAAAAAAAAAAATAAAAAAATAAATGGCATAAAAATAGCTAAAACAAATTGCTTTGGAAATAATAATATACATAATTATGATAATTATAAATATAGTTGAATGGACATCGTCCCTAAAAAAAGGCTAGATGTACTTATTTCTTGCAGTTTGGGGGACTTTTCTTGCCTTGTTGCTCAGATT